>NW_027361763.1:11600000-11810000 GCF_039654945.1 Dendrobates tinctorius
ATAACCTCGCCCCTCATACACACTTCTCCCTTTTAATATGACCCCGCCCCCTCATTATACACACTCCTCCCTGTGTATAACCCCGCCCCTCATACACACTTCTCTCTTAATATGACCCCGCCCCTCATACACACCCCTCCCTGTATATGACCCCGCCCCTCATACACACCCCTCCCTGTATATGACCCCACCCCTCACACACTTCCCTGTATATAACCCCGCCCCTCATACACACCCCTCCCTGTATATGACCCCGCCCCTCATACACACCCCTCCTTGTATATGACCCCGCCCAGGGGTGGATTAAGGGTAGCCAGGGCCCGGGGCAGTTCAGACTCTGTGGGCCCTCCTCATCACGTGACGGGGGTCACGAATCGTAGAGCCACCCTCTACATAGAGAATAATGGGGCCTCCAGCACCGACCTCCACCCGCAGAGCCACACTCTACATAGAGAATAATGGGGCCTCCAGCACCGACCTCCACCCGCAGAGCCGCACTCCACATAGAGAATAATGGAGCCTCCAGCACCGACCTCCTCCCGCAGAGCCGCACTCCACATAGAGAATAATGGAGTTTCCAGCACCGACCTCCACCCGCAGAGCCACACTCCACATAGAGAATAATGGAGCCTCCAGCACCGACCTCCACCCGCAGAGCCACACTCCACATAGAGAATAATGGAGCCTCCAGCACCGACCTCCACCCGCAGAGCCGCACTCCACATAGAGAATAATGGAGCCTCCAGCACCGACCTCCACCCGCAGAGCCGCACTCCACATAGAGAATAATGGAGCCTCCAGCACCGACCTCCACCCGCAGAGCCGCACTCCACATAGAGAATAATGGAGCCTCCAGCACCGACCTCCACCCGCAGAGCCGCACTCCACATAGAGAATAATGGAGCCTCCAGCACCGACCTCCACCCGCAGAGCCGCACTCCACATAGAGAATAATGGAGCCTCCAGCACCGACCTCCACCCGCAGAGCCGCACTCCACATAGAGAATAATGGAGCCTCCAGCACCGACCTCCACCCGCAGAGCCACACTCCACATAGAGAATAATGGAGCCTCCAGCACCGACCTCCACCCGCACTCCACATAGAGAATAATGGAGCCTCCAGCACTGACCTCCACCAGCAGAGCCACACTCCACATAGAGAATAATGGGGCCTCCAGCACAGACCTCCACCCGCAGAGCCGCACTCCACATAGAGAATAATGGAGCCTCCAGCACCGACCTCCACCCGCAGAGCCGCACTCCACATAGAGAATAATGGAGCCTCCAGCACTGACCTCCACCCGCAGAGCCGCACTCCACATAGAGAATAATGGGGCCTCCAGCACAGACCTCCACCCGCAGAGCCGCACTCCACATAGAGAATAATGGAGCCTCCAGCACCGACCTCCACCCGCAGAGCCGCACTCCACATAGAGAATAATGGAGCCTCCAGCACTGACCTCCACCCGCAGAGCCACACTCCACATAGAGAATAATGGGGCCTCCAGCACAGACCTCCACCCGCAGAGCCGCACTCCACATAGAGAATAATGGAGCCTCCAGCACCGACCTCCACATAGAGAATAATGGGGCCTCCAGCACCTACCTCCACCCGCAGAGCCGCACTCCACAAAGAGAATAATGGAGCTTCCAGCACCGACCTCCACCCGCAGAGCCGCACTCCACATAGAGAATAATGGAGCCTCCAGCACCGACCTCCACCCGCTGAGCCACACTCCACATAGAGAATAATGGAGCCACCGGCACCGACCTCCACCCGCAGAGCCGCACTCCACATAGAGAATAATGGAGCCTCCAGCACTGACCTCCACCCGCAGAGCCGCACTCCACATAGAGAATAATGGGGCCTCCAGCACCGACCTCCACCCACAGAGCCACACTCCACATAGAGAATAATGGAGCCTGCAGCACCGACCTCCACCCGCAGAGCCACACTCCACATAGAGAATAATGGAGCCTCCAGCACCTACCTACACCCGCAGAGCCGCACTCCACATAGAGAATAATGGAGCCTCCAGCACTGACCTCCACCCGCAGAGCCGCACTCCACATAGAGAATAATGGAGCCTCCAGCACCGACCTCCACCCGCAGAGCCACACTCCACATAGAGAATAATGGAGCCTCCAGCACCGACCTCCACCCGCAGAGCCACACTCCACATAGAGAATAATGGAGCCTCCAGCACTGACCTCCACCCGCAGAGCCGCACTCCACATAGAGAATAATGGAGCCTCCAGCACTGACCTCCACCCGCAGAGCCACACTCCACATAGAGAATAATGGAGCCTCCAGCACCTACCTACACCCGCAGAGCCGCACTCCACATAGAGAATAATGGAGCCTCCAGCACCGACCTCCACCCGCAGAGCCGCACTCCACATAGAGAATAATGGGGCCTCCAGCACCTACAGTGCCTACAAGTAGTATTCAACCCCCTGCAGATTTAGCAGGTTTACACATTCGGAATTAACTTGGCATTGTGACATTTGGACTGTAGATCAGCCTGGAAGTGTGAAGTGCACTGCAGCAAAAAAGAATGTTATTTCTTTGTTTAATTTTTTTTTAAATTGTGAAAAGTTTATTCAGAGGGTCATTTATTATTCAACCCCTCAAACCACCAGAATTCTGTTTGGTTCCCCTAAAGTATTAAGAAGTATTTCAGGCACAAAGAACAATGAGCTTCACATGTTTGGATTAATTATCTCTTTTTCCAGCCTTTTCTGACAATTTAAGACCCTCCCCAAACTTGTGAACAGCACTCATACATGGTCAACATGGGAAAGACAAAGGAGCATTCCAAGGCCATCAGAGACAAGATTGTGGAGGGTCACAAGGCTAGCAAGGGGTACAAAACCCTTTCCAAGGAGTTGGGCCTACCTGTCTCCACTGTTGGGAGCATCATCCGGAAGTGGAAGGCTTATGGAACTACTGTTAGCCTTCCACGGCCTGGACAGCCTTTGAAAGTTTCCTCCCGTGCCGAGGCCAGGCTTGTCCGAAGAGTCAAGGCTAACCCAAGGACAACAAGGAAGGAGCTCCGGGAAGATCTCATGGCAGTGGGGACATTGGTTTCAGTCAATACCATAAGTAACGTACTCCACCGCAATGGTCTCCGTTCCAGACGAGCCCGTAAGGTACCTTTACTTTCAAAGCGTCATGTCAAGGCTCGTCTACAGTTTGCTCATGATCACTTGGAGGACTCTGAGACAGACTGGTTCAAGGTTCTCTGGTCTGATGAGACCAAGATCGAGATCTTTGGTGCCAACCACACACGTGACGTTTGGAGACTGGATGTAACTGCATACAACCCCAAGAATACCATCCCTACAGTCAAGCATGGTGGTGGCAGCATCATGCTGTGGGGCTGTTTCTCAGCCAAGGGGCCTGGCCATCTGGTCTGCATCCATGGGAAAATGGAT
Source organism: Dendrobates tinctorius (assembly GCF_039654945.1). NCBI lineage: Eukaryota > Metazoa > Chordata > Amphibia > Anura > Dendrobatidae > Dendrobates > Dendrobates tinctorius. Next base: position 11,603,439 of record NW_027361763.1, read on the forward strand.
AGCACGGCCTACCTGGAGATTTTGGCCAAGAACCTCCGCTCCTCCATCAAGGATCTTAAGATGGGTCGTCATTTCATCTTCCAACAAGACAATGACCCAAAGCACACAGCCAACAAAACCAAGGCCTGGTTCAAGAGGCAAAAAATCAAGGTGTTGGAGTGGCCTAGTCAGTCTCCTGACCTTAACCCAATTGAAAACTTGTGGAAGGAGCTCAAGATTAAAGTCCACATGAGACACCCAAAGAACCTAGATAACTTGGAGAAGATCTGCATGGAGGAGTGGGCCAAGATAACTCCAGAGACCTGTGCCGGCCTGATCAGGTCTTATAAAAGACGATTATTAGCTGTAATTGCAAACAAGGGTTATTCCACAAAATATTAAACCTAGGGGTTGAATAATAATTGACCCACACTTTTATGTTTAAAATTTAACTGAGCAACATAACTTTTTGGTTTGTAAGATTTATGCATCTGTTAATAACTCCTGCTCTTGGGTGAAGTTTGAAGGCTCTAACTTATTTGCATCTTATCAAACCTGCTAAATCTGCAGGGGGTTGAATACTACTTGTAGGCGCTGTACCTACACCCGCAGAGCCGCACTCCACACAGAGAATAATGGAGCCTCCAGCACTGACCTCCACCCGCAGAGCCGCACTCCACATAGAGAATAATGGAGCCTCCAGCACCGACCTCCACCCGCAGAGCCACACTCCACATAGAGAATAATGGAGCCTCCAGCACTGACCTCCACCCGCACTCCACATAGAGAATAATGGAGCCTCCAGCACTGACCTCCACCCGCAGAGCAGCACTCCACATAGAGAATAATGGAGCCTCCAGCACTGACCTCCACCCGCACTCCACATAGAGAATAATGGAGCCTCCAGCACCGACCTCCACCCGCAGAGCCGCACTCCACATAGAGAATAATGGAGCCTCCAGCACCGACCTCCACCCGCAGAGCCACACTCCACATAGAGAATAATGGAGCCTCCAGCACTGACCTCCACCCGCACTCCACATAGAGAATAATGGAGCCTCCAGCACTGACCTCCACCCGCACTCCACATAGAGAATAATGGAGCCTCCAGCACTGACCTCCACCCGCAGAGCCGCACTCCACATAGAGAATAATGGAGCCTCCAGCACCGACCTCCACCCGCAGAGCCACACTCCACATAGAGAATAATGGGGCCTCCAGCACTGACCTCCACCCGCACTCCACATAGAGAATAATGGAGCCTCCAGCACCGACCTCCACCCGCACTCCACATAGAGAATAATGGAGCCTCCAGCACCGACCTCCACCCGCAGAGCCAAACTCCACATAGAGAATAATGGAGCCTCCAGCACCGACCTCCACCCGCAGAGCCGCACTCCACATATAGAATAATGGGGCCTCCAGCACCGACCTCCACCCGCAGAGCCGCACTCCACATACATGGCTGCTCTCAGTGCTGTGCGCACAGGACCTGTGATGAGGTCACAGGAGGGGAGGAGACAGGGGTCACATGATCGGGGCCCTGACACCTTACCTCCTGTGATCTCATCACAAGCCTTTGCACGCTACCAGCAGCATCAGCGTTCACGCTACTTGTAGATGCTGCTGGTAGCAGAGCACATAATGCCGCCCCCACGGTCACTCACTTTTAGGTGGGGAGAAGATGGAGTGCCATTGCAGCAGCCAGCAGGAATGTGGTGGGGGGCCCCGGGGCTGAAGCCCCGCCTGCCCTGCCTATAATCCGGCCCTGTGCGGTGGCGGATTATAATGGGGCAATTTACTGGCCTGGGCTGTGGGCCCCTTAACCCCACTGGGCCCGGGGCAACTGCCCAAATTGACCTCATTATAATCCGCCACTGACCCCGCCCCTCATACACACCCCTCCCTGTATATGACCCCGCCCCTCATACACACCCCTCCCTGTATATGACCGTGCCCCTCATACACACCCCTCCCTGTATATGACCCCGCCCCTCATACACACCCCTCCCTGTATATGACCCCGCCCCTCATACACACCCCTCCCTGTATATGACCCCGCCCCTCATACACACCCCTCCCTGTATATAACCCCGCCCCTCACACACCCCTCCCTGTATATGACCCCGCCCCTCATACACACCCCTCCCTGTATATAACCCCGCCCCTCATACACTTCCCTGTATATAACCCCGCCCCTCACACACACCCCTCCCTGTATATGACCCCGCCCCTCACACACACCCCTCCCTGTATATGACCCCGCCCCTCACACACACCCCTCCCTGTATATGACCCCGCCCCACACACCCCTCCCTGTATATGACCCCGCCCCTCACACCCCTCCCTGTATATGACCCCGCCCCTCACATACACCCCTCCCTGTATATGACCCCGCCCCTCACATACACCCCTCCCTGTATATGACCCCGCCCCTCACACACACCCCTCCCTGTATATGACCCCGCCCCTCACACACACCCCTCCCTGTATATGACCCCGCCCCTCACACACACCCCTCCCTGTATATGACCCCGCCCCTCACACACACCCCTCCCTGTATATGACCCCGCCCCTCACACACACCCCTCCCTGTATATAACCCCGCCCCTCATACACACCCCTCCCTGTATATGACCCCGCCCCTCATACACACCCCTCCCTGTATATGACCCCGCCCCTCATACACACCCCTCCCTGTATATGACCCCGCCCCTCATACACACCCCTCCCTGTATATGACCCCGCCCCTCATACACACCCCTCCCTGTATATGACCCCGCCCCTCATACACACCCCTCCCTGTATATGACCCCGCCCCTCATACACACCCCTCCCTGTATATGACCCCGCCCCTCATACACACCCCTCCCTGTATATGACCCCGCCCCTCACACACCCCTCCCTGTATATGACCCCACCCCTCACACACCCCTCCCTGTATATGACCCCGCCCCTCACACACCCCTCCCTGTATATGACCCCGCCCCTCACACACCCCTCCCTGTATATGACCCCGCCCCTCACACACACCCCTCCCTGTATATGACCCCGCCCCTCATACACACCCCTCCCTGTATATGACCCCCCCTCATACACACCCCTCCCTGTATATAACTCCGCCCCTCACACACCCCTCCCTGTATATGACCCCGCCCCTCATACACACCCCTCCCTGTATATGACCCCGCCCCTCATACACACCCCTCCCTGTATATAACCCCGCCCCTCATACACACTTCCCTGTATATAACCCCACCCCTCATACACACTTCCCTGTATATAACCCCACCCCTCATACACACTTCCCTGTATATAACCCCGCCCCTCATACACACCCCTCCCTGTATATGACCCCGCCCCTCATACACACCCCTCCCTGTATATAACCCCGCCCCTCATACACACCCCTCCCTGTATATAACCCCGCCCCTCATACACACCCCTCCCTGTATATAACCCCGCCCCTCATACACACTTCCCTGTATATAACCCCGCCCCTCATACACACCCCTCCCTGTATATGACCCCGCCCCTCATACACACCCCTCCCTGTATATGACCCCGCCCCTCATACACACCCCTCCCTGTATATAACCCCGCCCCTCATACACACTTCCCTGTATATAACCCCGCCCCTCATACACACTTCCCTGTATATAACCCCGCCCCTCATACACACCCCTCCCTGTATATGACCCCGCCCCTCATACACACCCCTCCCTGTATATGACCCCGCCCCTCATACACACCCCTCCCTGTATGACCCCGCCCCTCATACACACCCCTCCCTGTATATGACCACACCCCTCCCTGTATATGACCCCGCCCCTCATACACACACCTCCCTGTATATGACCCCGCCCCTCATACACACCCCTCCCTGTATACGACCCCGCCCCCTCATTATACACCTTCCCGTATGACCCGCCCATTTCAGTAAACACGCCCCTTTCTAGTCAGCCTTCTGAAAGCTACGACCCTTTGTAGGTAACCCCGCACTGTCCGGCCTCTCACACAGGCGCACAATTATGGCCGCCGGTCATCTCCCGATATTCCCTGCGCCGCCCGTGTCCCTCCCGTCTCTCTCCTTCCTCCACTCGCCACTTACGCGGCCTGTTTTTCCGCAGGGAGTCTAGGCGCGGTCGAGGCCGGGACGTCGAATTCAGCCGTTCCCGGGAGGCTCCGGCGGACGCCTCGGTGGAGCTGATCCTGCGGCGGAGAGCAGAGTCCCGTCCTCCCGTCTCATCGTTATCGGGAGCGTTCTGCGCCATCACCACCCGCCGCCGCCGGCTCCCAGCAGCAGCCCGTCACTGGCGGATGGCGCATGCGCACTGGGTCCTGCCAGACATGTCCGCCAATCAGAGCTGAGAGGACGAGTTACGGACGTGAGGCGCAGCCAATCCTCGCGGATGAAACTCTTGCGATGGGCGGGGCTGGCCGCTGACTGACAGGTGGACGGTCTCCATAGTAACGGCAGAGGCTGTCAGTCAGGAGCCTCTAGAGGGGTTATTTTTGGAAGCAGAAGAAGCTGAGAATTCACTGTACGTCCTCATTGTTACCGGGGAGAAGGCGAAACCGCCCCCGTCACGTCTGCAGGCGGCCCTGCGCGTGTACCGGACCGGGACCCAGGCAAAAGACCGCCCTCAATGGGAAACCACGGCATAACGCCTCTGAAAGCCCAGAAGGATGGGGTCCTGAGGAAAAACTAGTGTGATAATGGGAAAATGATGACTGGACAATGAGAGAAAGGCAACATGGAGGCCGGGGCGCGAGCTGTGCTATGGCGGTGGTGGCCGCGGGTACGGGGGAAGCATGGGACAAAGCTAGGGCAGAGATATACGGAGGAGACTGGGTCAGAGACGTACGGAGGAGACTGGGGTACGGGCTGAAGATCGGGTCAGAGACGTCCAGGGGAGACGGGGTACGGGCCGGAGATCGGGTCAGAGACGTCCGTAAGGAGACGGGGTACGGGCCGGAGATCGGGTCAGAGACGTCCGGGGGAGACGGGGTACGGGCCGGAGATCGGGTCAGAGACGTCCGTAAGGAGACGGGGTACGGGCCGGAGATCGGGTCAGAGACGTCCGGAGGAGACGGGGTACGGGCCGGAGATCGGGTCAGAGACGTCCGTAAGGAGACGGGGTACGGGCCGGAGATCGGGTCAGAGACGTCCGGGGGAGACGGGGTACGGGCCGGAGATCGGGTCAGAGACGTCCGGAGGAGACGGGGTACGGGCCGGAGATCGGGTCAGAGACGTCCGGAGGAGACGGGGTACGGGCCGAAGATCGGGTCAGAGATGTCCGGAGGAGACGGGTACGGGCCGAAGATCGGGTCAGAGACGTCCGGAGGAGACGGGGTACGGGCCGAAGATCGGGTCAGAGACGTCCGGAGGAGACGGGGTACGGGCCGGAGATCGGGTCAGAGACGTCCGGAGGAGACTGGGTACGGGCCGAAGATCGGGTCAGAGACGTCCGGAGGAGACGGGGTACGGGCCGGAGATCGGGTCAGAGACGTCCAGGGGAGACGGGGTACGGGCCGGAGATCGGGTCAGAGACGTCCGTAAGGAGACGGGGTACGGGCCGGAGATCGGGTCAGAGACGTCCGGGGGAGACGGGGTACGGGCCGGAGATCGGGTCAGAGACGTCCGGAGGAGACGGGGTACGGGCCGGAGATCGGGTCAGAGACGTCCGGAGGAGACGGGGTACGGGCCGAAGATCGGGTCAGAGATGTCCGGAGGAGACGGGTACGGGCCGAAGATCGGGTCAGAGACGTCCGGAGGAGACGGGGTACGGGCCGAAGATCGGGTCAGAGACGTCCGGAGGAGACGGGGTACGGGCCGGAGATCGGGTCAGAGACGTCCGGAGGAGACTGGGTACGGGCCGAAGATCGGGTCAGAGACGTCCGGAGGAGACTGGGTACGGGCCGAAGATCGGGTCAGAGACGTCCGGGGGAGACGGGGTACGGGCCGGAGATCGGGTCAGAGACGTCCGGAGGAGACGGGGTACGGGCCGGAGATCGGGTCAGAGACGTCCGGAGGAGACGGGGTACGGGCCGAAGATCGGGTCAGAGACGTCCGGAGGAGACGGGTACGGGCCGAAGATCGGGTCAGAGACGTCCGGAGGAGACGGGGTACGGGCCGAAGATCGGGTCAGAGACGTCCGGAGGAGACGGGGTACGGGCCGAAGATCGGGTCAGAGACGTCCGGAGGAGACGGGGTACGAGCCGAAGATCGGGTCAGAGACGTACGGAGGAGACAGGTAACGGGCCGGAGATCGGGTCAGAAACTTACGGAGGAGACGGGGTACGGGCCGGAGATCGGGTCAGAGACGTACGGAGGAGACGGGGTACGGGCCGGAGATCGGGTCAGAGACTTACGGAGGAGACGGGGTTCGGGCCGGAGATCGGGTCAGAGACGTCCGGAGGAGACGGGGTCAGAGACGTATGGAGGAGACAGGGTACGGGCCAGAGATCGGGTCAGAAACTTACGGAGGAGACGGGGTACGGGCCGGAGATCGGGTCAGAGACGTACGGAGGAGACGGGGTACGGGCCGGAGATCGGGTCAGAGATGTCCGGAGGAGACGGGGTACGGGCCGAAGATCGGGTCAGAGACGTACGGAGGAGACGGGGGACGGGACGGAGATCGGGTCAGAAACTTACGGAGGAGACGGGGTACGGGCCGGAGCTCGGGTCAGAGACGTACGGAGGAGAAGGGGTCAGAGACGTACGGAGGAGACGGGGTACGGGCCGGAGATCGGGTCAGAGACGTACGGAGGAGACGGGGTACGGGCCGGAGATCGGGTCAGAGACGTACGGAGGAGACGGGGTACGGGCCGGAGATCGGGTCAGAGTCGTACGGAGGACACGGGGTACGGGCCAGAGATCAGGTCAGACGGTTTGAAGAGATCCAGTTCAGTGGTCGCTTGGATAGCAGATAATGCCTTCATCTCATTTCCTAGCACCACCCAGTCTTCCTCACGGTCCATTATCACTAGCCAAGAGTCTGGCCCACATAATCCTCACCCTTATCCTCCTTCCTCCCACTATGACGATTCCCAAGCGGCAAGTGATCCCACACTTAATCCGAGGAGCTTTGTTATGAGTCGGGCACCGAAGAGGAAAAAACCTAAACAAGCTAAGCCCAGAAAAACCAGAGAGGTTGGTAACTATGCAGATTCCTGATCCTAACCACACAACGAGAAGCAGCCATGGAGCGAACCTACAATGAACCTAGACGCCTCGTCACAGCCGGAGGACTAAATAAGCCTAAAGCAAGAAAAGGGGAAAACTAACTGCCCCAGAGCAGACCCCAAAGGAATAGACAGTCCCCACACATGTATTGATGGTGAAACAAGATGAAAACACAAACACAGGCAGGAAAATAGGCTGAGCAAACTATGGGGCCCAAACTAAATAGAAAGGAGAGGAAAGGAGAGACACTGCGATCTGCCCAAAACCCTACAAAATAATGTCCAACACTTCTGATAACAAAATTAACCCTGGAGTCACTGGACTTCTCCCACTATATCAGCACTCTGAAATATTCTGAGACAGAGCAAAAAGAGGCCAATCTAATAAGGGAACAAAAAGCAAATTGGCAAATACAGATAAATAAGAGTGGAAATTCAGCACAGCCACAGGCGGGGCTGGTTGACCACACAAAAAACTGAATAGACCAACAAAATCAAGTGTGAACATTAGCAGAAAAACTTAGCTTGAGCTGACTGGAACAGAGCTGAGGACCAAGACCTGACAAGCAGAAGGAATCACCAGCACCAGAGTAGGGCGTCGGCTGTCTTAAATCCAATCAGATTCCTGAGGTCCAACCGTCATCCTCATTATCAGGTGGCAGATCTCTGATTAAATCATCCTCACTACCTCCTGTCACCACCAGAGGGAGCCTGGAAGGAGAACTCACAACTGGTAGACCAGAAAATGAACTCACAACAGAGCTTGTTACATTTCAATTTATTGATCCTGACCTCTTGCCCTGCATGTTTCAAGAGGGACATGAGAATCCTGTGTGTAGTGCAAACATTTGAGTACCCACTGTCAGTAGAAGATGACAGTGGGGAAAACCAATTAGTGTCTCAAGAGGTAGATGATGATGAGACACAATTGCCAACAAGTAATGTTATTAAGTGTTATGAATGGGTCACCGAGGAGAAAAAAGCAAAACAAGCTAAGCCACAGAAAACCAGAGTGGTTGGTAACTATGCAGATTGCAGATCCCTGATCTTACCACACAACTAGCAGTAGCCGTGGAGCGTGCCTACGATGAACCTAGACGCCTCGTCACGGCCGGAGGACTACATAAGCCTAAAGCAACAAAACGAAAAACCAACTGCCCCAGAGCAGACCCAAAAGGAATAGCTAGCCCCCACACATGTATTGACGGTGAAACAAGATGAAGGCACAAACACAGGCAGGAAAATAGGCTGAGCAAATGATGGGGTCCAAACTAACTGGAAAGGAAAGGGAAGACACTGTCAGGAACCTGCAAAAAAACCCTACAAAAATAATGTCCAACACTTCTGATAGCAAAATTAACCCTGAAGTCACAACTTCTCCCACTATATCAGCACTCTGAAATATTCTGAGACAGAGCAAAAAGAGACCGAACTAGTAAGGGACAAAAAGCCAATTGGCAAAATACTGATAAATAAGAGTGGAAATTCAGCTCAGCCCCCAGCCGGGGCTGGCAGACCACACAAAAAACTGAATAGACCAACAAAATCAAGTGTGAACATTAGCAGAAAAACTTAGCTTTAGATGACTGGAACAGAGCTCAAAACCAAGAGCTGACAAGCCAGAAGGAATCACCAGCAACTGAATAGGGCGTCAGCTGTCTTAAATCCAATCTGAGATCCAATCGTCATCCTCATTCTCAGGTGGCAGATCTCCACCGATCAAACCAGCCGCACCACCTCCCGTCACCACCAGAAGGAGTCCAGAAGGGGAACTCACAACTGGTGAACCAGAGAATGAACTCACAACAATTAAGTAAACAAGTTAGGAGGACCAGAGTGCGGAAGTGGGAGACGAGGTGGACAATGAAGTCACTGACAGTACCTGGGAAGGTGCTATGCAGCTCGAGGCCATCAACGCAGACGTGGAGGTATCCATAGCTCCTCAACAGGCAGGAATCATAGAATCGTAGAGTTGGAAGGGACCTCCTGGGCCATCTGGTCCAACCCCCTGCTCAAAGCAGGATTCGCTAAATCATCCCAGTCAGATGTCTGTCCAGCCTCTGTTTGAAGACTTCCATTGAAGGAGAACTCACCACTTCTCGTGGCAGCTTGTTCCACTCATTGATCACTCTAACTGTCAAAAAGTTTTTTCTAATATCTAATCTGTGTCTCCTCCCATTCAGTTTCATCCCATTGCTTCTAGTCTTTCCTTGTGCAAATGAGAATAAAGTTGATCCTTCTACAATGTGACAGCCCTTTAGATATTTGTAGACAGCTATTAAGTCTCCTCTCAGTCTTCTCTTTTGCAAACTAAACATTCCCAAATCCTGCAACCTTTCCTCATAAGACAGGGTTTGCAGACCGGTCACCATTCTGGTCTCTCTTTTCTGAACTTGCTCCAGTTTGTTGATGTCTTTTTTAAAATGTGGTGCCCAAAACTGGACACAATATTCCAGATGAGGTCTGACCAAATAGGAGTAGAGGGAAATAATGACTAAATACCCAGGAAGAGGCAGTGGGGTTGACAGAGGGAAAAGGCAGGCAACAGTTCCCCAGAGCACCCACATGCGTGAAGTTCCCAGGCCAAGGGTTAGATGTTTCCCAATCTGGTGCTTTTTTAAAGAAAGTGGGGACAATAAACAAATGGACGTTTGCAACTTGTTCCATACAAAGATCAGCAAAGGCCTGACCACCACCACCATGCTCAGGGATATGACATCAAAGCACCCGACTAGGTGGGCCAAATGCCTGGGTCCACATTCAGTGTCTGTTGGTGACACAACAGCCTTTTTCCCAGTGCTATGTGATTGCCAATCCCTTGTCCATGATGCAGGTGCAGATGCTTTCTGCTCTGCATCTATCATTGCACATTCGCAAACAGCATTAGCGACCACGTCAACTTCGTTATCCCAGTGCAGCGTTCAGCTCTTCCTACCCAAGACCTTGGAACGAAAGCGAAAATACCCAGCAAACCACCAACAAGCCCAAGCACTAAACGGGCACATTTCCAGACTGCCCTGGAAATGTTGTAGTTTAGGCTTGTGGACACTGAGGCCTTCCGCAACCTCGTGATAGCAGTCACCCCTTGGTACTCAGTCTCCAGCCGCCACTATTTTTTTCAGTGGGCTGTCCCCACTCTACACCAGCACGTGTCCTGCAACATCATTCATGCCCTGACTAACGCGGTTACTGGGAAGGTCTACTTAATGACCGACACGTGGACAAGTGCTTGTGGCCAGAGATGCTACATTTCCCCCGACAGCACACTGGGTGAACAAGTTATACCGACGCTGAGTATTGTGGTCCCTAGTTCCATCAGGGTTTCGTGCACCAGTTCCTGCACACCCTCCTCTTCTTCATCTTTCATCTCCAAATTGTCATCCATGTCACTCTTAAGCTGGGAGCCATGCCTCGGCTCTGCTGAAACTAATTTGTTTAGGTGAGGAACAGTACACTGCCGCAGAGCTGTTGAAAGGTATAATACACCAGACAGATCTGTAGCTCATATCTGGCACACATGACTATGTTCCACTGCTTTTCCAGTGACCCTTAAGTTATACTCATAGTAACATAGTTTTGAAGGCTGAAGGAAGACCTTATGTCCATCTAGTTCAGCCTATTTTTAGTGCAGCTGTTCTGCATTGTTGATCCTGGGGAAGGCAAAAAACCCACAGAGTAGAAGCCAATTTTCTCCAAAGGGAAAAAAGTTCCTTCCCCTAAGCTGGGTCAACCATCTACCTATAATATTCTGTTATTCGTAACCTTCTATACTGTTACTCACAAGAAAAGCCTCCATTCCTTTCTTAAATTCATTCAGTGAGTTGGCCATCACCACTTCCTCAGGAAGAGAATTCCAGAGCCTCACAGCTCTTACCGTGAAGAACCCTCTTCTATGCTGCTGCAGAAATTGTCTTTCCTCCAAACGAAGAGAATGCCCCCTTGTTCTTGTCACAGTCCTTGGTACAAACAGTTCATTGGAGAGATCTCTGTATTGCCCTCTGATATACTTGTACATATATATTAAGTCTCCCCTAAGTCTTCTCTTTTCTAGAGTAAATAGACCTAATTTTGATAACCTTTCTGGGTATTGTAGTGAACCAACTCCATTTATCATTTTAGTAGCCCGCCTTTGAACCCTTTCAAGTTCAGTAATGTCTTTCTTGAGCACCGGCGTCAAAAATTGCACACAATACTCCAAGTGTGGTCTGACGAGTGATTTGTACAGAGGGAGAATTATGTTTTCATCTCGTGTCCCCAGACCTCTTCTAATGCATCCCATGACCCTATTTGCTTTGGTGGCAGCTGCCTGACACTGGGCACTCCAATTTAGCTTCTTATTGACTAAGATGCCTAAGTCTTTTTCCATGTCTGATTTCCCCAGCAGTTTCCCATTTAGTAAGTAATTGTAGCATCTGTTTCTCCTTCCCATGTGCATAACCTTACACTTATCTGTGTTAAGCCTCATTTGCCATTTTTCAGCCCAATTCTCCAATTTACTCAAATCTGTCTGTAGTTGCAAACTGTCCTCCTTTGTGTTAACTACCTTACATAGTTTTGTATCATCTGCAAATACTGATATTTTACTGTGTAAGCCATTCACTAGATCATTAATAAATATATAAAATAGTAGGGGGCCCAATACAGAACCCTGTGGTCCCCCACTAGTAACCCTGGCCCAATCTGAGTATGCCCCATTAATGACCACTCTTTGTTTTCTATCACTAAGCCAGCTACCTACCCATCTACACACATTTTCCCCTAGCCCAAGCTTTCTCATCTTACCAATCTTTTATGTGGGACAGTGTCAAATGCTCATTTCGTACAACACTGATTACTGGTTCTTCACCCTTCTAGACCCATGATACAAGGAGAACTTTCCATCTCTCCTTCGTGCGGTGGAAAGGACTAGTAAAATAGTGCAATTCCAGGAGGCTCTAGTTAAACAATTATTTAAAAAATTCCCATCTGACAATGCTGGCAGCAGAGGTCATAGATACTTTGAAAACCAAGGAGGAGAGAAGAGGGAGACACACCAGGTCCAACAGAGGCAGGTGAACACTATCAAAGGTATGTGACAGTTTCCTTAGACCCTCCCAAAGCCAAGGCCTTGATGCGTGGGGTAGTCTGACAATGAGGGAAACATTTTTTAAGATGGTGAAGGAGTACCTAGCCAACCATACCAGCGTCCTCTATGATTCCTCTGTGCTGTGCAACTATTGGGTATCCAAGCTGGACACATGGCATGAGCTATGCCTTGGAGGTGCTGACCTACCCTGCCTCTAGCATTTTGTCAGCAGGTTTTTAGTGCCAGCGGGGCTATGGAGACACGAGGATCAGTGGGTGCTCTCGTCCATTGGCCTGAGACTGCATGGACGATGGCTCATCCCACTGAAGGCTGGTTACTCCTTTCCCATGAGCAGAATATTACTCAAACAACACAGGGTGAGGGTAAAAGAGTGTGGCAATAAATTATTAACAGTCCATTGCGGCAAATGGCCAGATGACTGGAGGGTCACAAACTGGCTTCTCTGAACGTCTCCATGAGACCAAGTGACCAGAGGGTCCCAGTCCAGTCTTCCCCAAACGTCTCCATGGGTTCAGTGATAGTAGAGAAGATCTGTACTCTCCCAGCTAGGGCTGTGGTCCTTTAAGCTGGCATCCTGTGGAATGTCAAATCTGTGTTCCTTTTTGGTGGTGCATTGGCTGTTGTCCTGCAGAGAGACTCGTCATAAGTAGGTAGGTCCCTTTTTACACCCATATCTGTGGCTCAGGCCATCATCCACAGGTTAGGGGGTAAGGTGGGATGAGATTAATCTCATTGAGTATTTAATCATTCGGCATAGTTTGTTCCCCACTGTTTTGCAGGTTAACAAAGCTGAAAATATATTTTTGGCATAATTAAGATTAAGTTCTGTCATCACAGGGACGTAATAACTGATAGGTGCATCTGCCTGTAAATTGAACATGTTGGCAGGCTGATTCTTCTCAAAATGAACAAGGCCTGAATTGGTTGAGACTTCTTAATCCCTCCGGATAACAGTGGAACATAAAGCCAATTCAAATGTTTTTCTGGTGTATTCCTATGCACCTCTTCCCACCACAAAAAAAAAAAAAATATACTGTTCATGCTTTCTTTCTCTTGTTCTCCTCAACCATATCAAAAGGGTCACCAAGCAGCCCTCACTCTAAATTTTTATAGAGTCAACAGGCGGCCCACACGTAAAGGGAATCTGTCACCTACCCTTTGGTGGGCGATGAAAACGAGGTCGGTCCGGTCCGATGGGCGGTGTTCCCGATGTGTGCCGCCTCCCCATCCTTGCCCGCCATCCGCAGGTTATTGCTGAATTGGAGTAGGTGTACGCCATTTTTTGCGCGTGCGCTAAGCATTCATAGCTAGCGCACGCGCAATATGCTTTGCCCGACTGCGGGCAAAGCCGAAAAGCCGGACTGCACATGCGCCGATTAACTAAGCCCCGGAACACAACAAAATACTTCCGGGGCTTTGTTAACCGGCGCATGCGCAGTCCGGCTTTTCGGCTTTGCCCGCAGTCGGGCAAAGCATACTGCGCGTGCGCTAGCTATGAATGCTTAGCGCACGCGCAAAAAATGGCGTACACCTACTCCAATTCAGCAATAACGTGCGGGCGGTGGGCAAGGATGGGGAGGCGGCACACATCGGGAACACTGCCCATCGGACCGGACCGACCTCGTTTTCAACGCCCTCCAAAGGGTAGGTGACAGATTCCCTTTAAAATCTTTATAGAGTCATCATCTGTCCCTCAAAATGTTTATAGCGTCATTGTGTGGCCCTCCCTCAAAATCTTTATGGGTCCATCAGGTGGTCCTTACACTTTCCCCTAGTACCTCCATTGAGTGGAAGGATAATTTGGGATCAGAGGCAACTAGGCAAGGTTTAATATTGCTATTTCAGTACTTGTATACTGCTGCTGCACCATTGAAACAACAGTCCTTGTGGATAAATATTTTCCTTTCTGTAGTAAAACCGCTGTTACCTGCAGGGCTGTGGAGTCGGTAAGCCAAACCTGCGACTCCGACTCCTCAATTTCCCTTACACCGACTCCAACTCCGACTCCACGACTCCGACACATATTGCTTATATTTAAGTGAAAAATTTATTGTAGTTCAATGTGAACATCAGACATTTAATAATTTCTATGATCCAATAATCAAGATATTTAGGTAGAACATAATATCTATTTATTGGAATACAACTTTAGAACACAAAAAACTAAGAAATTGTAAATATGTAATACACTATATAATATCGATTACATACATTCTGTACAGACCAAAGTTTGGACACACCTCATTCAAAGAGTTTTCTTTATTTTCATGACTATGAAAATTGTAGATTCACTCTGAAGGCATCAAAACTATGAATTAACACGTGGAATTATATAATTAACAAAAAAGTGTGAAACAACTGAAAATCTGTCTTATATTCTAGGTTCTTCAAAGTAGCCACCTTTTGCTTTGATTACTGCTTTGCACACTCTTGGCATTCTCTTGACGAGCTTCAAGAGGTAGTCACCGGAAATGGTCTTCCACAGTCCTGAAGGAGTTCCCAGAGATGCTTAGCACTTGTTGGCCCTTTTGCCTTCACTCTGCGGTCCAGCTCACCCCAAACCATCTCGATTGGGTTCAGGTCTGGTGACTGTGGAGGCCAGGTCATCTGGCGTAGCACCCCATCACTCTCCTTCTTGGTCAAATAGCCCTTACACAGCCTGGAGGTGTGTTTGAGGTCATTGTCCTGTTGAAAAATAAATGATGGTCCAACTAAACACAAACCGGATGGAATAGCATGCCGCTGCAAGATGCTGTGGTAGCCATGCTGGTTCAGTATGCCTTCAATTTTGAATAAATCCCCAACAGTGTCACCAGCAAAGCACCCCCACACCATCACACCTCCTCCTCCATGCTTCACGGTGGGAACCAGGCATGTAGAGTCCATCCGTTCACCTTTTCTGCATCGCACAAAGACACGGTGGTTGGAACCAAAGATCTCAAATTTGGTCTCATCAGGCCAAAGCACAGATTTCCACTGATCTAATGTCCATTCCTTGTGTTCTTTAGCCCAAACAAGTCTCTTCTGCTTGTTGCCTGTCCTTAGCAGTGGTTTCCTAGCAGCTATTTTACCATGAAGGCCTGCTGCACAAAGTCTCCTCTTAACAGTTGTTGTAGAGATGTGTCTGCTGCTAGAACTCTGTGTGGCATTGACCTGGTCTCTAATCTGAGCTGCTGTTAACCTGCGATTTCTGAGGCTGGTGACTCGGATGAACTTATCCTCCGCAGCAGAGGTGACTCTTGACCTTCCTTTCCTGGGGCTGTCCTCATGTGAGCCAGTTTCTTTGTAGCGCTTGATGTTTTTTGCCACTGCACTTGGGGACACTTTCAAAGTTTTCCCAATTTTTCGGACTGACTGACCTTCATTTCTTAAAGTAATGATGGCCACTCGTTTTTCTTTACTCAGAATTTGTACTATGGCAAGAAAAAAGCAGCTAACAGTCTATTCAGTAGGACTATCAGCTGTGTAT
The DNA here is from genome assembly GCF_039654945.1 of Dendrobates tinctorius. NCBI lineage: Eukaryota > Metazoa > Chordata > Amphibia > Anura > Dendrobatidae > Dendrobates > Dendrobates tinctorius. Next base: position 11,619,161 of record NW_027361763.1, read on the forward strand.
CCACCAGACTTCTGCACAACACAACTGATGGTCCCAACCCCATTTATAAGGCAAGAAATCCCACTTATTAAACCTGACAGAGCACACCTGTGAAGTGAAAACCATTTCCGGTGACTACCTCTTGAAGCTCATCAAGAGAATGCCAAGAGTGGGCAAAGCAGTAATCAAAGCAAAAAGGTGGCTACTTTGAAGAACCTAGAATATAAGACAGATTTTCAGTTGTTTCACACTTTTTTGTTAATTATATAATTCCACATGTGTTAATTCATAGTTTTGATGCCTTCAGAGTGAATCTACAATTTTCATAGTCATGAAAATAAAGAAACCGCTTTCATTGAGGTGGTGTGTCCAAACTTTTGGTCTGTACTATATATATATATATATATATATATATATATATATACACACACACACACACACACACACACACACACACACATATATATATATATACACACACACACATATATATATATATATATATATATATATATATATATATACACACACACACACACACACATATACACGCACACACTCTATGACTTATCTCGGCTAAGATAAAGCCTAGATCCTCAGGCTACATTCACACTATGGACATAGCCAGGATCAAACCTGGGGGGGGGCAGAACCTCATACTGTTCCGCAGAATTTCATACTGCACACCTCAGCTGCTGCAGAACCTCATACTGCACACCCCTACACTTGAAAATAAAGCCTGCACCTTAAGAAGATGTGGTGATTAGTGTTGAGCATTCCGATACCGCAAGTATCGGGTATCGGCCGATACTTGCTGTATCGGAATTCCGATACCGACTTCCGATATTTTTTCAATATCGGAATTCGGCATCGGAATCGGAAGTTCAAAGTTGATTGACAGCCTGACGTCATCATGATGCGCGGTGTGTGCGCATCATGATGCGCCGTCATTTCGGGCCTTCCGGGGGTCTCTGCCGGCCTGCCGGGGGGCTGTGTGGACTGCCCGGGGTCTGTACCGGCCTGCCGGTGGTCTGTGCACCCTGTGGGGGTCTGTACCGGCCTGCCGGGGGGCTGTGCCGGCCTGCCGGGGGGCTGTGCTGATGTCCGGGGGTCTGTGTAAGCATCGTCCGATGGGACTACAAGTCCCATCTGGCGATGCCTGCTACCATGACAGTGATTGACACATTAGCCAATGATGGGACAGTAGTAGTCCCATCATCGGGCTAATGTGTTAAATGTTAAAAAAAAAAAAAAAAAAATACTACATACTACATACATACTACATGCATGCTACATACATACTACATGCTACATACATACTACATATATACTACATGCATGCTACATACATACTACATGCTACATACATACTACATATACACTCACTGGCCACTTTATTAGGTACACCTGTCCAACTGTGTGTTAAGACTTAATTTCTAATCAGCCAATCACATGGCGGCAACTCAGTGCATTTAGGCATGTAGACATGGTCAAGACAATCTCCTGCAGTTCAAACCGAGCATCAGTATGGGGAAGAAAGGTGATTTGAGTGCCTTTGAACGTGGCATGATTGTTGGTGCCAGAAGGGCTGGTCTGAGAATTTCAGAAACTGCGGATCTACTGGGATTTTCACGCACAACCATCTCTAGGGTTTACAGAGAATGGTCCGAAAAAGAAAAAAAATCCAGTGAGCGGCAGTTCTGTGGCCGGAAATGCCATGTTGATGCCAGAGGTCAAAGGAGAATGGGCAGACTGGTTCGAGCTGATAGAAAGGCAACAGTGACTCAAATTGCCACCCGTTACAACCAAGGTAGGCAGAAGAGCATCTCTGAACGCACAGTGCGTCGAACTTTGAGGCAGATGGGCTACAGCAGCAGAAGACCACAATGGGTACCACTCCTCTCAGCTAAGAACAGGAAACTGAGGCTACAATTTGCACAAGCTCATCGAAATTGGACAGTAGAAGATTGGAAAAACGTTGCCTGGTCTGATGAGTCTCGATTTCTGCTGCGACATTCGGATGGTAGGGTCAGAATTTGGCGTAAACAACATGAAAGCATGGATCCATCCTGCCTTGTATCAACGGTTCAGGCTGGTGGTGGTGGTGTCATGGTGTGGGGAATTTTTTCTGGGCACTCTTTGGGCCCCTTGGTACCAATTGAGCATCGTTGCAACGCCACAGCCTACCTGAGTATTGTTGCTGACCATGTCCATCCCTTTATGACCACAATGTACCCAACATCTGATGGCTACTTTCAGCAGGATAATGCGCCATGTCATAAAGCTCGAATCATCTCAGATTGGTTTCTTGAACATGACAATGAGTTTACTGTACTCAAATGGCCTCCTCAGTCACCAGATCTCAATCCAATAGAGCATCTTTGGGATGTGGTGGAACGGGAGATTCGCATCAGGGATGTGCAGCCGACAAATCTGCGCCAACTGTGTGATGCCATCATGTCAATATGGTCCAAAATCTCTGAGGAATGCTTCCAGCACCTTGTTGAATCTCTGCCACGAAGAATTGAGGCAGTTCTGAAGGCAAAAGGGGGTCCAACCCCTTACTAGCATGGTGTACCTAATAAAGTGGCCAGTGAGTGTATACTACATACATGCTACATACATACTGCATGCTACATGCATGCTACATACATACTACATACATACTACATACAATACATTCATACAATACATACATAGACATACAGTACATATAACATAGAGTAACATACTTACCAATACTTGTCACATTGTTCCCCGAAGCCATTGTCTTTTCCAGAATAAATATTAACATAACAAACCACAAAAATACTCACCCACGATCCGAAGCAGTCCACGAGTGTGTCCCACGACGATCTTGGGTAGAGAACGGCAGCATCAGCTGATGCTGCCGTTCTCTACGGGCTGCAGGAATCCAATGACGGAAGGTAGGTATCCTTCCGCACTGTATTCCTCCGCCACTTAAAAAAAAAAAAGTCCCTAGTCTCACTTTATGCCATTGCTGTGTGGGAATTTCCCACACAGCAATGGCATAAAGTGAGACTAGGGACTTTTTTTTTTTTTTAAGTGGCGGAGGAATACAGTGCGGAAGGATACCTACCTTCCGTCATTGGATTCCTGCAGCCCGTAGAGAACGGCAGCATCATCTAATGCTGCCGTTCTCTACCCAAGATCGTCGTGGGACACACTCGTGGACTGCTTCGGATCGTGGGTGAGTATTTTTGTGGTTTGTTATGTTAATATTTATTCCGGAAAAGACAATGGCTTCGGGGAACAATGTGACAAGTATTGGTAAGTATGTTACTCTATGTTATATGTACTGTATGTCTATGTATGTATTGTATGAATGTATTGTATGTATGTAGTATATATGTGGTATGTATGTAGCATGTAGTATGTATGTAGTATGTATGTAGCATGCATGTAGCATGTAGTATGTATGTAGCATGCATGTAGCATGCAGTATGTATGTAGCATGCATGTAGTATATATGTAGTATGTATGTAGCATGCATGTAGTATATATGTAGTATGTATGTAGCATGTATGTAGTATGTATGTGGTATGTATGTAGCATGTAGTATGTATGTAGCATGCATGTAGTATGTATGTAGTATGTATGTAGTATGCATGTAGCATGCATGTAGCATGCATGTAGTATGTATGTAGTATGTATGTAGCATGCAGTATGTATGTAGCATGTATGTAGTATGTATGTAGTATATATGTAGTATGTATGTAGCATGTATGTAGCATGCATGTAGTATATATGTAGTATGTATGTAGCATGTAGTATGTATGTAGTATGTATGTAGCATGTATGTAGTATGTATGTAGCATGCATGTAGTATGTATGTAGTATGTATGTAGCATGTATGTAGCATGTATGTAGTATATATGTAGTATGTATGTAGCATGTAGTATGTATGTAGCATGCATGTAGTATATATGTAGTATGTATGTAGCATGTAGTATGTATGTAGCATGCATGTAGTATGTATGTAGTATGTATGTAGCATGCATGTATTATGTATGTAGTATGTATGTAGTATTTTTTTTTTTTTAACATTTAACACATTAGCCGGATGATGGGACTACTACTGTCCCATCATTGGCTAATGTGTCAATCACTGTCATGGTAGCATGCATCGCCAGATGGGACTTGTAGTCCCATCGGACGATGCCTGCACAGACCCCCGAAGCCTGCACAGACCACCGGCAGGCCGGCACAGCCCCCCGGCAGGCCGGCACAGCCCCCCGGAGCCTGCACAGACCACCGGCAGGCCGGCACAGCCCCCCGGCAGGCCGGCACAGCCCACCGGAGCCTGCACAGACCACCGGCAGGCCGGCACAGCCCCCCGGCAGGCCGGCACAGACCACCGGAGCCTGCACAGACCCCCTGGCAGGCCGGCACAGCCCCCCGAAAGGCCCGTACAGACCCCAGAGAGGCTGTACAAGGCAAAAACAGGGTTTTTCTTATTCCGATACCGGAAGTCCCATAGACTTGAATGGGACTTCCGGTATCGGAATCGGCGATACCGATACTTTTTTTAAAGATCGGCCGATCCATTCCGATCCGATACTTTGAAGTATCGGACGGTATCGCTCAACTCTAGTGGTGATGAATGCAGTCTATTTATTCCAACTATTAATTGAGGTTGATGTGTTACTGAAAAGGAGCAATGCCTGTCCTGGGCATCCTTTTGGGCAGCTATGAGGTGTACCTGACTGGTGCTAAAAAAAAAAAAGGAGTGTTAGTCTGTGTGCTATCCAGCTTTCATTCTTTTTGGTACAGATATGATATGGATAGATAGATATGGATAAATGGATATATAGATAGAGCAGATTTCTAATCTGCTTTTGCTATTGAAAACATTAGCTATGAGCTCAAAAGCCTTTCAGGTGATGCGGTTTTTTAAAAAGCTGATCTGCTTTTGCAACTGAAAAACGTATCCTCAAAAAACGCAGGAAAAACGCTGTGTGTGAATGTAGCCTTAGATCAGGAATAGACCAGTCATTTATAGGACATTTCATAACTTTCCCAAATTCCTATGAAAAAATATTCAGCACATTCTGCATTGAACTACTGTACCCAATTTATTATATATTTTAGGAGTCTGAGTCGGTCCATTTTATACCGACTCCAACTCCACCAAAATGAGCACAGACTCCGACTCCACAGCCCTGGTTACCTGTTTGCGTGACCATGGTTGGCACAGAAAGTACCATTGAAAATTGATAGGGCAGACACCCAAGAGGATCGTCACCATCACAGGGATGTGTGATCTGTCCAAGGTTATCCAGAGTCACAATGGAGAGAGCGGGAGGGGAAAGCTGTGGAGGACAGTCCCAATGCTGCATCCGGGACCCCGGATTGATTTTGGTCTGATAAATACACGCATCCATGGTGGTCAGCGCTTGTTTGCACCGATTAGTTCTAAAATAATCACAGTTGTCCAAGTCAATGGTTTGGAGTGATCAGAAAACCATAAGTGATTTAATGAGCCATTCACAGTTTCACTGTACCATCAAACTTTTTAGACGTCATTGTGCGGTAATCTCTAAATTGAGGGTTATCATACAGCACTCGTTCAATCTTTTTAGACGGTCATTAAGTGGTGCTCTCTATAATTTTTTAGAGGGTTATTATACAGCACTCTCCAAATTCTTAGAAGGTCATTGTAAGAGATCACGGCCAGAGGAGTCAAAATAAACCACCCATGCTGGTATCTTTTTGTCATGAAAATCGTCAGGAAAATTACGCAATTGATCAATGATTAATGGAGGATGCTGCGGCTGTTTACATTAAGGCCAGTTATTGGGAAACTATCAGTGAGCATATGGTTTATACACATCTTGTAACGGGCTGGGTGGTGGAACCACTGTGCCAAAGCCCAAGGAAGACGTGGAGGGGGCGTGACTAGGAGCCTCACCCAATCTGACCACAGACATGCAGCAGCTAATGACACCGCGGCCCGTGGAGAGACTAGGGAGGTGATCCAGGTGCTACTCCAGGACTGACCTTGGGTGGATGGCAGCTGCCCCTAGGAACAGAGGGCTGGAATGGACTGGGGGAATGTCCAGATGAAGGCAGGCAGAGATGACCGGAACTGTTGCTGACAGGACAGCCTGACGGAGGGATGAGCATTGGCGGGTGCAGCTGGCTCGGCTGCCATTGAGGTGAGCACTGGCGGGTGCAGATGGCTCAGCTGCCGTTGAGTAAAGCACTGGTGGGTGCAGTGGACTCGGCTACCATTGAAGGAACCACTGTCAGGTGCAGCAGACTGTGCTGCCATTGAAGGAACCACTGACAGGTGCAGCCTCAGCTACCATTGAAGGAAGCACTGATGGGTGCAGGAGACTTGGCTACTGTTGAAGGAAGTATTGGCAGGTGCAGCAGACTCGGCTGCCGTTGAAGGAAGCACTGACGGGTGCAGCGGACTGAGATGCAAGTACTGGGACCTGAGAACTGACAAATTTGTTATGAATAAACTCACATCATTGCACAGGCACCTCCATGTTGGAGGAGGCGGTTTAAATAGAAAGAAATCTCTAGCTATTGACTGGGAACACTTTAGAGGAACACGTGCAGCCCCATTAAGAAAGAGGAAGTGTGCGCACTCGCACTTAAAGCACAGTGCTTGGAGACCTGCTAGGAGTGCGTGCACTCCAGGTAGCAGCAGACCCGGAAGGAGCAGGATGGGAGCCTTGGCGGTGAGAATGCTGATGTCTCTGCAGGCAGAGATTTGGGCGCTACAGTACCCCCCCTTACGCCCCCTCGTTTTCAAGCCTGTCAGAATTTTCTAAAAGGAGAGGGGCATGGATGTTCTCTCTAGGCTCCCAGGACCTCTCCTCAGTACCAAACCCCTTCCAATTCACAAGAAAGAAGGTCTTTCCTCTTACCTTATTGGTAACCAAAATGTTCTCTACCTCAAAAACGTCCTCACCGCTGACAGGAGTCGGAGTGGCACTAGGAACCTTGAAGAAAGAACTGAGGATAACAAGTTTGAGAAGAGGTACATAGAAGGAATTGGGGATTCGCAATGAGGCCGGGAGTTTGAGTTTGTAGGCTACTGGATTAATCCAATTCAACACCTCGAAGGGGCCAATGAAACGAGGACCCAATTTAATGGATGGTATCTTAAGGCGAATATACTTAGATGATAGCCAGACCTTATCAACAGGATGAAACCGAGGTGAATCCAGACGTCGCTTATCCGTGTGTCTTTTCATCCGTTCAGAGGATTTTATCCAAGACGCTTTGGTGTCCTCCCAGATCTTAGAAAAGTTCCTGATGAGGGAATCGGCAACTGGAATATCAGACACAGGCAACGGCACTTTAGGGTGTTGGCCATAATCCACAAAAACACATTTGACCGAAGACTCCCTCATGAGGTTATTGTAAGAGAATTAAGCCCAAGGCAGGACTTTAGCACAGTCACTGTGATGAGTATTAAGAAAATCCCAGAGAAAACTAGTCAGGTTCTGATTGACTCGTTCCACTTGGCCATTGGACTGAGGATGGTAAGAAGATCCAAAGTAACATCCAGTAGCTTACAGGTGGCCCTCCAGAAACGAGAGGTAAACTGGATACCTCTATCGGAGACTATGTGAAGCGGTAGACGATGGAGATAAAAAATCTGAAGAATGAATTCTTTTGCCAATACTGGCACAGATGGAAGACCGAATAGCGGGATGAAATGAGCTTGGAAAAACGATCTACCACCACCACTCAGTTGATGGTACATCCAGCCGACACTGACAGATCCATGATGAAGTCCATGGAGATATGCTGCCAGGGAGCAGACGGCACAGGCAATGGAAGCAACTGACCATTCGGAAGCTGTTTAGGTGTCTTATTTCAGGCACACAAAGGACAATCAGAGATGAAATTCGCAACATCTTTGAGCAGAGTCGGTCACCAATAGTGTTGAGAGCTAAGAAAAGTAGTCCTCTTCTGTCCGACGTGGCCTGCCATCTTAGTCGAATGTCTCCAGAGAAGAACACGCTTTCTGTCAGGTTCAGCCACGTATGTTTTACTGGAGGGTAGATGAGATAAGTCTAAGAAATGGACTCCTGATGCAGAAGAAGCCTTTGTATCCTTCAAGCAGGCATTCTCCTCGGCTTCGGTACTGCATCACCCAAAAGATAACCGTTCTTCCTAAAGGTGGATGCATCTTCCACAGGGGCCAAAGCCGTCAACACTCAGAAGTCTTCATCTGGTCGCATGGTGTCCTGCGTTTTTTTTCTCTAAACTCTTCTCGGCACCAGAATGTAATTACTCTATTGGCGATAGAGAACTGCCTGTGATCAAGCTGGCTGTGGCAGAGTGGCGGTACTTGCTGGAATTGTTGTAATTTACACTGAGCACAAGAATCTGGCTTATCTGCAGTCTCTCAGTGGCTTAACCCTCATCAAGCCAGATGGTCTTTGTTCTTCGCTTGCTTCAATTTCACACTCCACTTTCATCCGGCTGATAAAAACGTTAAGGCGGACGCTCTCTCCAGGTCCTTCCAGGCCTCCAACCAGGAGGAGTTTAAACATATTATCAAGCCCTCCAAAATAATCACAGTCAATCCGCTAGGACTGGCTCCTCTGCGGGTCAGGGCAGAAATAGGAGCAGTCCGGGAATAAAAATGCAAAATAAATTGGCGATAATTCGCAAATCCGAGAAACCGCTGGATAGCCTTAAGACAGTCTGGACGGGGCCACTTCATGTCAGCTGATACCTTCTCGGGATCAATCTTCAGACCGGTCTCAGAAACTATGTACCCCAGAAACGGAAGGGAGAACTGTTCGAAGACGCACTTTTCATATTTGGCGTAGAGACGGTTAGTTCTTAACCTTAGTAGAACCTGGCGAATGTCCCTTCTGTGTGCTGACAGATCAGGAGAAAATACCAAGATATTATCCAGGTATACTGCCACACATGTATAGAGCAGGTTACGGAAGAGGTCGTTCACCAGTTCTTGGAAGACGGCTGGAGCATTACAGAGTCCAAACATATTTGTAATGGCCCTCGCGAGCGTTGAAGGCCGTCTTCCACTCGTCTCCCTGGCGAATTCGAACCTGGTTGTATGCCCCCTTGTGAAGACTCTGGAACTCTTCAGGCAATCAAACAGCTTGTAGATCAGGGGTAGGGTGTACTTATTTCTTACCGTGATTTGGTTAAGGCCCCTGTAGTAAATGCAGGGTCACAGAGAGCCATCCTTCACAAAGAAAAACCCAGCTCCGGTCGGAGATGAGGATTTTTGGTTAAATCCCCTATCGAAGTTGACTTCTATATACTCGGATATAGCGCGAGTTTCAGCCTGGGACAGGGGTAGATTTGGCCTCGTGGAGGTGAGGTACTTCGCAGGAGGTTAATCGGGCAGTCATACGGCCTTGAGGTGGCAAGGTGTCAGCCTCATTCTTGAGAAGGACGTCCGCATACATCCAATATGCCACGGGCAGGCCAGGCAAATTAGCAGGAGAAGTACGTATGGGAGCAAAGCACATTTTGTGACACCCTGAGCCCCAACCGAGTACTTCTCCAGACCTCCAGTCCAGAACAGATTCATGTTTTTGCAGCCACGGGAGACCTAAAAGTAGAGGATATGAGAGACCAGACAACACGTGAAGAGAAATCTTCTCTGAATGCAACATCCCCACCTGAAGATCCACGGGCTCTGTGGTGAACTGGATGGTCTCGGGAAGAGGCTTCCATCCACTGAAGAAATCACCAACGGATCCAGAAGATGTAGGACCGAATGTTATACCACTCGACCACAGCCTGTTGAGCAAAGCTACCCACGGAGCCAGAGTCCAGGTGGGCCAATTCAACAAAATACCCTTTGCTGCAGGAGAGATACAGTAAGGGTCAACGATGGAGCGGTAGAAGTCTTGCCCAGGGTAGCCTCTCCTACCGACGATAGGCACTGGTGTTTCCCTGTCCAGTGGATTCCATGGCATGTGCAAACTGTAACGAGCTGGGTGGTGGAACCACTGTGCCAAAGCCCAAGGAAAACCTGGGGGGATGTGACTAGGATCCTCACCCAATCTGACCACAGACACCACAACACTGAGGTCCGTGGAGAGACAAGGGAGGTGATCCAGGTGCTACTCCAGGACTGACCTTGAGTGGATGGCGGCTGACCCCTAGGAACAGATAGCTGAAATGGACCAGGGAAATGTCCAACATATGCAGGCAGGCAGAGAAGATGACAGGAACTGCAGGTACTGACAGGACCAGTGTGACAGAAAGATGAGCACTGGCGGGTGCAGCTGGCTCGGCTGCTGTTGCCAGGTGAGCACTGGTGGGTGCAGCTGGCTCTGCTGCCGTTGAGGTGAGCACTGGCGGGTGCAGCTGGCTCAGCTGCCATTGAGGAAAGCACTGGCGGGTGCAGTGGACTCGGCTACCATTGAAGGAAGCAATGGAGGGTGCAACAGACTCGGCTGCCATTAAAGGAAGCACTGGCAGGTGCAGCGGACTGAGATGCAAGTACTGGGACCCGAGAACTGACAAGTGTGTTAGGAACAAACTCACAACATTGCATGGGTGCCTCCATGTTGAAGGAGGCGGTTTAAATAGTAAGTGACCTCCTATTGGCTGGGGATGCTTTAGAGGAACGCGCGGCACCATTGAGGAAGTGTGCATGCGCAAGCTCTAAGCACAGTGCCTGGAGTCCTGCTACGAGTGTGGGCACCCCGGGCAGCAGCAGACCTGGAAGGAGCAGGATGGGAGCCTTGGCGGTAAGTACACTGATGTCTCTGCAGGGAGAGACGGTCTGCAGGCAGAGATGCGGGCACTACACATCTGATTCCCACACATTGAATATGTGTATATACCCCCAGTACTGTCAGCGCTAGCTACACGATAACCCTAGAACTACTCTCTGCCACCACCAGTTGTTTTTATACAGGCTGACTGGACGCCTGGTTTTGGTAGCGTATGGCTTCGATGTGCGGTTTGCAGAACAAAAGGAACAGAACGATTACATTTTATATTTAATCCAGAATGATAGGCAACGTTTATAAAAAAATACAAAAGAATTTACAAAGGGAACAAAACAATACAGCATATACAGTTACATAGAATAAACTGGATTAAACAGAGAACTTAAGGGGGTTTTACACTAAGCGATATCGCTAGCAATATCGCTAAAACGTCACTGGTTTTGTGACGTTATAGCGATATTGCTAGCGATATCGCTATGTGTGATACTTACCAGCGACCGGCTCCCCCGCTGTCCATCGCTGATCGCGCGAGAATGTCCGGCTCCATTTCTCGTCGGGCGCTTCCTGCTGAGACTTCCTGCTGTGACGACGAGCGACGCTGGACGCGGGCGGGAGGACGCAGGATCGCTGTGTGTGAATGGTAAGTATCGTGCGCTGCGTCGCTGCTGCATCGCTGTGAGGTCTTTCTGTATGAAAGCTCACTAGCGATCATTTAGCGATGCACCAGCGATCCTGACCGGGTGGGATCGCTGGTCGGATCGCTGGTGCATCGCTAAATGTAAAAGGGCCTTTACTACACTAGTCACAGAGATAGCTCAGCTAGCAGATGGAAGCAATTTGATTAAACCATCTGGTTAATTGGATCAAGCCTACACTGGTATGTATCTTTGGGTACCGTCACACTTGGCGACGCACCAGCGATCCCGACAACGATGCGATCTGGTAGGGATCGCTGGTGCGTCGCTACGAGGTCGCTGGTGAGATGTCAAACAGTCAGATCTCAACAGCGATGCAGTAACGATACGACGGTCGTCGGGACCCTGTCTCAGACCTGTAGTATTGAAGTCGTTTGTCCTTGTCCCTGTCAAACACAGCGATGCATGCTGGCCAGCGGGACACCAGCGATCAAAAAATGGCCCAGGACATTCGAGCACAATCAGCGACATCGCAGCAGGGGCCCGATTGCCGCTATGTGTCACACGTAGCGAGATCGCAGGCGAGATTGCTGTTGCGTCACAAAATCGGTGACGCAACAGCGATCTCGCTATGTGAGACGGGGGCTTTACTTAGCGTTGAACACAGATCAAAATTCGCTTTGACCTTTTATCAGTACCTGAGTTACACCCACACACCCCCAACTTGCTGACCTCATGTGGACCGGGTTGTAAGATGTTCTCAACCCTTCAGGATTTTATGAAATTTCCAAAATTAATATCTTCACGCCAGACGATTGCAGTAGTTCGAGATCGCCACCATATTTTATATCACGATTTTACCTTTCCATAGATAGTTTATAATGTATGTCCCATCATAATCGGATCTATGCAAACCCAATTTCTCTATCTGGACTCCGGAGCCGGGCTGACTTCCAAAGATGTTTTGATCAAAGGCAGCTCATCCGAAAGAAATAATAGTTACTCCTAAAGGGGTTAAGATTTCTTGCTTCTCTTCTGCAATCTACAAATCCCAATCTTTCTCACAATAGACATACTGCTTGACATTAGGATTCCTCACCACACGATATGTGTAATGCTCATCAAAAGACATTTAGAAGGTCAGCTCTTTTTCCTACGGGAAGAGAGAGAGAGAGGTGGTTCATATTTTTTTATGACAGTCAATATGCGGCACTCTCTCCAAATTCTTAGAGGGTCATCATGCGGCACTTGTTCATACTGTTTAGACCGTCATTATGCAACGCTTTCCAAATTTTTAGGTCATTATGCAGCGCTCTCTCCAAATCTTTAGAGGGTCGTTATGTGGTGCTCTCCAAATTTTTAGATGGTCAACATGAGACGCTCTCTCCAAATTTTTAGAGAGTCATTATGTGGCGTTCTCTCCAAATTTTTAGAAGGTAATTTTGCAGTGCTCTCTCCAAATTTTTAAAGGGTCATTATGTGGCACTCGCTCCAAATTTTTAGAGGGTCATCATGCGACTCTCATTCAAACTTTTTTAATGGTCATTATTCGGCACTCTCTCCAAGTTGTTAGAGGGTCATTATGCGGCTGGCTCTCCAAATATTTAGAGGGTTATCATTCGGCACTCGTTCATTTTTGTTTTCAAGGGTGTATTGCAATCCCTCCTAATTTTTGCCAGCCTTTACCAGTCTAGGAGTCCCACTCCTTAAAAATGGGGAAAAAATGTTCTGATGCCCTCCTCTACTTGTCTTCCAGGGTGTATTGCAGTCCCTCCTAGTTTTTGGCAGCTCTTGTACTTAGTGCATAGACGTTATGAGTCTAGAAGTCCCACTAGCTAACAATTGTAACAGACGTATGAGGCCGTTCTTTATTTCTAAGACCGGGTGTATTGGAGTCCCTCTTCCTTCCAATTTTTGGCAGTTCTTGCATTGTCTACATAGGCTTTGTGATTTTAGAGTCACACACACCACACATGCGGTGACTACTGGTGGTATAGTTTTATTTTCCCCTCTACTGTAATTATAGGATATTTTGAAATACGGCGAGAGGGTTTGCCCGGCTATTAAGGGGTAGAGGAGGATTTTTTTTTTCTCTTTTTAATTTTGCCTTACATACAAGTCATTATACAGAAAATAATTTTTCTTTTCATTTTTTCCTGTAAAATCAATTTTATCTTCGGTTTTGTGCGTTTTATACAAACACTATTCCTATATATTACAATTTCTGCAAGCAAGTTACTAAAATGCCTATAGAAATATTATTCCCGTGGCTAACCACATCTCTGCAGGCAAGTAACCTGACTGCCTAAGCGAATACTATTCTTGAGTGTAACAATCTCTGCAAGCAAGTTACTAAACTGCCCATAGAAATACAATTCCCATGGGCAACCACATGTCTGCAAGCAATTTAAAGATTGCCTATAAATCTTATTCTCACAGGTTTATTCACATACCTGGCTAAGCTTTATCTGGTGCTTCTTGCTCCACTTCCAGGACCCTCTGTCCTGATCCTTGCTGATCTATGTTCAGTCTAACGAGACGCACGCTGTTGCACCATTGCCTTCAGTTCATGCTGCTCAACCTGAACTATGGCATAGAGAATCCATCTCATGAGTGTTACGTGTTACAGAACCACTTAGCACCCAGAATATGTTGTGCAGTTATATGTATGTATAATAGGTTCTATGTGAGATGCATGTCCCTAATGCATCAGCATTCCCCTTTTGTCCACCCTCCCCCCACCTTTGTAATTTCCACAGTAAACATCGGCAGGCTCCGGCCACCTGCGGCTTTTGTAATGCATGTCTGGCCTGCCGCTTTTCTATTGGCCGGCCCTCTGTATCTGTGTGATATATTCTGTGTCCTGTGAGTAAAGTGTTGTCAGACTTGGAAATACGTGGAGAAGCAGTGATCTTTTATATGCACCCATGTAACCCAGGGATTCCAGCCAGCGTCATTCATTCAGACTCCAGCCAACGCAGAGCGGACCTCCGAAAACATGGGGTGGTACTGAAAGAGGTACCCCAGCTTGGTAGACCCCGTTACAATGAGATGAGCCCATAGCACCCATTTTTCCTGCTTTCATCACCCACTGTTAGGAATCTGGGTCATTCTATGCATATGCAGCAACCCAGATTCTCACATTTGTCTCCAGAGGCTGTCCTTTTTCCCTGCTTCTGAGCATGCTCACGGGACTAGCTCTCATTGGAGTTCAGGAGTCAGGTGCTCAGGCCCTGCTCCTGATTTGATTGGTTATGCTCGGGGCTCTGAAGGTTTCCGGCAGGTCCCGTACGCTATAAAAAAAGTTGCGCATGGCCACTATGCCATGCGCTAGTATTTTCCATACTTGCTGCTGTGTGTTTGGTGGCGGATGCTTGGACTGGTGAATGACTTATTAAGAAACCCCTTCCCTCTGATATTACGAATGTGTGAGTGATTGGGACACAGCCAGTGTGCGCGCTAGCGCCAGCGCGTTCAAGCATCCTCTGTTGCAGCAGCCTGCGTCCTGCATTGCGCCTGCTAACTTGCGCCTGCAGTCGTTTTGGGGTCCGCAGTTGCGACGCCGTGCACACGTCCAATCACGGTAAGTCCTCTCGGCTGTAGTGACGTCTACAACTACTCCGATCTCTGGCTACCGCATGTGTGCCGCTGAGTATCTGTGAACTTAATACAGACCCAGCGGTTTTTGTATTTGTGTTCATGTGTGCAGCTCTGTGAGCCTTTTAACAGAGCTTGCTTTTGTGCAGCAGGTGCAGTTCTTCCCTGTGCACATTACCGTCCTTGTGCTCTGCTTATTTAGCAGCGGTTATTACACCTGCCGCACGGTGGACCCCGGGCGGCGAACACGCTTTATTTATATTTTTCTAAGCGTGTTCCGCCGCCGTAACACCCACATCATTTGTAAGAACTGTCTGGTCACTTGCTGCCTAATATATCCCACCATTTTATAGGTGTCGTTGTCATGCGATAATCCGTGTTATTTACTGTACTTAATGCTATGGCTGATAAGCATGTCTTC
This sequence comes from Dendrobates tinctorius, assembly GCF_039654945.1. Classification (NCBI taxonomy): domain Eukaryota; kingdom Metazoa; phylum Chordata; class Amphibia; order Anura; family Dendrobatidae; genus Dendrobates; species Dendrobates tinctorius. The sequence continues at coordinate 11,634,508 of NW_027361763.1, forward strand.
ACAATTAGAGAGGAGCTTGACCCAGGACTCTGAGTCAGAGACGTCAAGGCTGTGCGCTGTCGAAATCACTCTAGAAACTTATTTTCTACCATCAGAAAATGGGGAAGTCTTAAAAGTTGAGGAACAGGAAACCATCATTGTCAAAATATTACAAACATGATCATGGATCTGTACTGTCTATCAAACTATAGTCGAAACAGGAAGCATAAGTTCTAGTTGTGTAGGTAGCACCATCTTCAGTACCAGAAGCAAGAAGAGTCTTCAGCCCTTCATGATATTCTTCTACAGCTCATCCACTCCATGATTTTTCTTCATATGCATCATAGTTCAACGGACTCCATGAATGAAGTGTCTAGTAGATAATGCTGCAACTTGACGCTCCAGTTGTGTGAACCTCTAAATCAGTGATTCCCTAAGGGGTCCACGGGAGACTCGACGGGGTCTACGTTGGCGTGAAAAAAAAAAATTGGGGTTCACAAGTTGTAAGTGGGGGTCCACGAAAATTTATCTGGTTTCGATAGTAAAGAACAAAAATAATGGCTTGGCTTTACCCATCAATGTAGGCAGATAATATTTTAAGAAGGTCAACGACTACTTGTAAAAATTTGCATATTCGATATTCAGTACAACGCGTTTCGAGACTTGCAAAGCGCTGCTCGCCCGCAATGCTTGTTTAGACGTGCAAAGGGCCGAAATACGACTTGTGCTGTGCTTGCAATCTTGCATGAACTTGTTTGATTCTTCACCAATATAAATACGAATGCCAAGGACAAAACGTTACTCATTTAATTCCGGAATTTTGAAAAGTGTAAGTGAATCGATGTCAGCATTTGCCAGTGCCGGAAAAAGTAAGTACCTGCCTATTTGTTATACATACTTTTATTTTATATTGTAATCTAAAGACATAATCACCAATCGGCTCTGTCACAGACGTCCCACACTTATGTCGCTATCCCACAATTCCAAGCACCGACCGGAAGTCATTGATCTCTGAATATGGCGATGGCTGCACTCCCGCCCATCACCTCTGCTGCACACATCTCTGCAGCCCGATCACCCCCGCCAGGTGCCTGCAGCCCCCCCCACGGTGCCCCCCAAACTTGTCACCCCTGCAGATTAAACAATCTGAATCTGGAGGACATGTCATGATGTCAGAGTCATGGGCGGAGTCGCAGATCACATGACTGACATCATCAAGGGTCCTTTTGAACGGACCACACAAGGGAGCACAGAGACAGCAAAAGTAGGTAAAGAAACAGCACACACACGGGAACACAAAAGAGACAGCTCACAGCACACAAGGGGGGGGAGAGACAGCTCACAGCACGCATGGGGGGGAAAAAGAGCTCACAGCACACAAGGGAGGAAAGACAGCATACAAGGTGGAAAAGAGACAACACGCAAGGGGGAAAAAAGAGACAACACGCAAGGGGGAAAAAGAGACAGCACATCAAATTAATAAATCATTAAAATCGGAGTTTTGATGTCAAAATATTCTTTAAAATGTATTTTCTCTCTAATTTACAGAAATATATCAAAATATTATCAAAAAATGTTTTATATTACATTAAATTAGGTTCAGCTGTTTTGTGAAAACCTCTATATGGGTCTTAGCGGTTTATTGCTTTTAATAATTTAAATCGGTTTCGCCGCCGGCATGTTTTTTTTCATTGCAATTAATTAATCCTATTCTATCCTGTTAAAATCGCCTTATGATTACTAAAACAAAACATTTTTTTTCTTTACAGGTAGGTAACCGATACGAAACCTGGCTGAATCTAAGAAGAAATGTCGACAGCACAGTGTTGATTATTTGAAATTTGGTTTTCTTCCATCAAAGGCAGACAAACGATTTATGCAACAAAGTTTTGAGCAATGACTATGAAACCATCAAAGCTCGAAGATCATCTAAGAAGGTGTCATCCTGATAAAATAGGTAAAGATTTTCAAACATTGAAGGAAAAATATGAAAAGAGACCCATCAAAGTAACGATGATGGCTTGCGGGCATCTTACAATACCTCGTTGCTTATAGCGAAGTCTGGAAAACCGCACACCATCGGAGAACAGTTAATTTTAGTGATGAAGAGGTTTTAAAAACTGTTCTGCACAAACCTCCATTTGACATACTCAAAAGAATTCCTTTGAGTAACAACACTGTACAAAGACTATTGATGAAATGAGCTGATATTGAAAGCTTCTTGTGTAATTATATGCAAACAACTCATTTTTCTATCCAACTGGACGAGTCAACTTTACCTGGTAATGAAGCATTATTATTGGCATATGTTCGATTTGTTATGGACGAAGAAATCCATGAAGAGCTGCTATTCGCAAAATCTTTGGAGACGGACATTAAAGGTGAATAAATGTCCTGAGTGATTTTTTTTTTCGAGGAAAAAATAGATTCCATTTACAAACAATATTTCCCTTTTAAAAACCATTCTGTTAGTTGCTGCCCACTTCTCCAGTTTATTTATATCTTTTTGAATCCTCTCTCTCTCTTCTCTAGTATTAGCTATCCCTCCTAGCTTTGTGTCATCAGCAAATTTAGTCAGTTTACCCTCAATTCCTTCATCTAAATCGTTGATAAAGATGTTGAACAATACAGGGCCCAGGACAGAGCCCTGTGGTACCCCACTTGAGACATTCTTCCAACTGGATGTGCAGCCATTTACGACCACTCTTTGGGTCCGATCACTAAGCCAGTTATGAATCCACCTAACAGTTGCCTTGTCCATTCCATACTTAGTCATTTTTTCAATAAGGATTGTATGAAAGACTTTGTCAAATGCTTTGCTGAAGTCAAGATATACTATATCTACAGCATTTCCTTGATCCACCCAATCAGTGATTCCATCATAGAAGGAAATTAAGTTAGTCTGACATGACTTATTAGTTACAAACCCATGCTGACTCTGTTTAATCACTTCATTCTTATCCAGGTACTGACATACATGTTGTGTAATAATTTGTTCAAAGATCTTTCCTGGTATAGAAGTCACACTCACTGGCCTATAGTTGCCTGGGACCACCTTCTTCCCCTTTTTGAAGATAGGAACAACATTTGATCTTCTCTATTCTTCTGGGACGTCTCCTGTTCTCCAAGAATTTTCAAAGATTATGGAGAGGGGTTCAAAAATTTCTTCTGCTATCTCCTTCAGTACTCTGGGGTGTAATTCATCTGGACCTGGAGACTTGAATTCATTTAGGTTAGCTAAGTGTTTCCTCACTATCTTTCAGTTTATAGATATCCTGGATACTTCTATTCCCTTAATAGGACAGTGAAGAACAGTTGATGTTACATTTCCTTTGAGAGAAAACAGATGCAAAATAGGAATTTAAAAGTTCGGCCTTCTCAACATCATGTCATGTCTTATCATTTCATCATTTTCATCCTGTAAAAATCCTATAGCATCTTTGACTTTTCTTTTACTTTTGACATATCCCCAAAATCCTTTATAATTGCTTTGACGTCTCTTGCAAGCCTCAATTCATTGTCAGCTTTAGATAATCTGATTTGTACCCTGCAGGTTCTGCAGACAGCATTATATTCTTCTTTAGATATGCCTCCCTGTTATGAATGGGTCACCGAGAAAAAAATAAGCAACACACGCTAAGTCTCAGAAAGCCAGAGAGTTTGGTAACTATGCAGATTGCAGATCCCTGATCTTAACACACAACTAGCAGCAGTCGTGGAGCATGCCTATGATGGTCCTGGATGCCTCGTCACAACCGGAGAGCTAGATAAGCCTAAAGTAAGAAAAGAGGAAAACTAACTCCCCCAGAGCAGACCCCAAAGGAAAGACAGCCCCCCACATGTATTGACGGTGAAGCAAGATGAAAACACAAACAAAGGCAGAAAAATAGGCTGAGCAAATGATGGGGCCAAACTAACTTGAAAGGACATGAAAGGAAAGATACTGTCTGCAATCTGCCAAAAAACCCTACCCAAAATAATGTCCAACACTTCTGATAACAAAATTAACCCTGAAGTCACTAGACTTCTCCCACTATATCAGCATTCTGAAATATTCTGAGAGAGCAAAAAAGAGGCCAATCTAATAAGGGACCAAAAGGCAAATACAGATTAATAGGAGCGGAAATTCAGCACAGCCCAGTCGGGCTGGCTGACCACAGAAAAACTGAGTTGACCAACAAGAGCAAGTGTGAACATTAGCAAAAACAAACTTAACTGAAGACTGGAAGAGAGCTGAAGTCCAGGACCTGAGAAGCAGACTGAATCACCAGCACCCGGATAGGGCGTCGGCTGTCTTATATCCAGTCTGATACTCCAGAGATTCAATCATTATCCTCCTCGTCAGGTGCCAGACCATTACCAATTAAACCAACCTCACTACCTCCGGTCACCACCGGAGGGAGAACGGAAGAACTCCCAGCTGGTGGAGCAGAAAATGAGCTCATAACACCTCCCTCTTTCCATTTTATAAACATTTATTTCTTCCTTTTTAGCATGTGCCTAAGTTCTGTGTTTATCCATCCTGGTTTCCTTAAAGGCTTCCTATCCTTCCCTCTTTTTGGAATTGTTAACAATTGTGCTTTGAGAATTTCATTTTTCAAGATTTCCCATCCTTCCTGGACATTTTTGTCCTTAAGGATATCCAGCCATTAGATCCCTCCAATTCTCTTTCTGAATCCCTTATGAGTAACTGCAATTCACGGTGTCCTCCACCAACAACACCTGGTAGCGAAAAATTTGAGTAATAGATTGCACCAATCACTTTAATTTGTGATTAAAGAAGTTAAAATAAGAAGTAATGCGTTGAATACCCGTTTATTTGCACAATTGTGCGACGGAAATGATGACTTACAACGATTGCTCGTACATACTGAAGTACGCTGGTTGTCGAAAGGTGCATGTTTAACAAGACTTTACTCACTTTTTGAATCAGTTTTAGAGTTTCTGGAAAGTAAAGATCCAGATTTAAAAGAAAACCTGATCAAATTGAAAGCAGACATTGCGTATTTGACAGATTTGTTCCAAAAATTTAATGACATTAACTTGCAGTTACAAGGGGACAGCCTAAATTTAATTAAAAAAATTCGGCTTTTATTGAAAAATTGAAATTTATGAAGCAAAATATTAGTCGTCGCGAATCCTCCCAGTTTCCAAACTTGTCACAGGCAGAATGTTTTGATGAGGATATTCAGACATACGTTCAACATTTAAATGCCCTGCATGATGACTTCAAAAACAGATTCGAAGATATTCTGACGATGGAAAAATACCACCATGGATCATAAATCCATTTGATGAAACGGAAGTGGCGAATGTGGTATTACAAGAGGAGCTACTCGAGCTTAGCACCAATGAGGAGCTGAAGGTGAAATTTAAAAAAAGCTATTAAACATTTTGGCTACAGGCAGAAATACCCGAAAAATATCCTGGGCTGTGGAAAATTGCGAGAAAACTTTCGATAGCGTTTCCCTCGTCATACCTTGTCGAAAAAAGTTTTAGTGTCGTTACAAACCTATTAACAAAAAAAAGGAGCAGATTGAACCTCACAGAACGGGGAGATTTTTGGTTATTCCTTACAAAACTTAAGCCAAATATTGATAATTTGCTGTCAATCCATCAAGTACATCCCTCCCATTAAAATTAGGACTTTTTAAAAATTGTTGATTTCCATTGTCGAAGTTACATTGCGTTATTAAGGTTTAATTTTAATTCTATTAAGTCTGTAATCCTATTTTAATAAATAGAACACAAGAAAATATACTATTTTTATTTTTACCACTCCGAATTTAGAGTTGGAACTCAGCCGCGACGCAAATTTCCATCGTTAGATCTAATCTTCACATTTTTTGACAAGTTTTGGGAATATGGAAGAAATGTAGCAGCAGGGGGTCTACCGAAACCAGTAAAATTTTGAAAGTGGTGTAAGAGAAAAAAAAAGTTTGGGAACCTCTGCTCTAAATGAAGACTGGAGTGATGTATTGTTTATGATGGTGATGTAAGAGCTAGAGACCAACAATCAGGCCAATTATCTCTCAGAACTTGCTTTCTGTATTTTGCCTCATGCATTGGTCTTCTCATTGTCCATTGGCTTCCCAAAGTCTAAAAACTGTATGTAGTGCCTGAAAGCAGTTTCAGAGACTGGTAAACAGGAGCAGAGATACTTAATGCATAGAGAGCTAAAGAGACCCACCCCAACTTCCTGTAGAGAGATAAAACCCCTCCCCCACTTCCTGTAGAGATAAAACCCCTCCCCCACTTCCTGTAGAGATAAAACCCCTCCCCCACTTCCTGTAGAGACATCAAACCCCTCCCCCACTTCCTGTAGAGACATCAAACCCCTCCCCCACTTCCTGTAGAGACATCAAACCCCTCCCCCACTTCCTGTCGAGAGATAAAACCCCTCCCCCACTTCCTGTCGAGAGATAAAACCCCTCCCCCACTTCCTGTCGAGAGATAAAACCCCTCCCCAACTTCCTGTAGAGATAAAACCCCTCCCCAACTTCCTGTAGAGATAAAACCCCTCCCCCACTTCCTGTAGAGAGATAAAACCCCTCCCCCACTTCCTGTAGAGAGATAAAACCCCTCCCCCACTTCCTGTAGAGAGATCAAACCCCTCCCCAACTTCCTGTAGAGAGATCAAACCCCTCCCCTACTTCCTGTAGAGACATCAAACCCCTCCCCCACTTCCTGTAGAGACATCAAACCCCTCCCCCACTTCCTGTCGAGAGATAAAACCCCTCCCCCACTTCCTGTCGAGAGATAAAACCCCTCCCCCACTTCCTGCCGATAAAACCCCTCCCCCACTTCCTGTCGAGAGATAAAACCCCTCCCCCACTTCCTGTCGAGAGATAAAACCCCTCCCCCACTTCCTGTCGAGAGATAAAACCCCTCCCCCACTTCCTGTCGAGAGATAAAACCCCTCCCCCCACTTCCTGTCGAGACATAAAACCCCTCCCCCACTTCCTGTCGAGAGATAAAACCCCTCCCCCACTTCCTGTCGAGAGATAAAACCCCTCCCCCACTTCCTGTCGAGATATAAAACCCCTCCCCCACTTCCTGTCGAGATATAAAACCCCTCCCCCACTTCCTGAAGAGAAAGACCCATCACCCTTTCATATAATCCATATCAGCGTCTTTGCTGCTAGACACGGATTACACTTGACAACAGCCTATGCAGTACATTTTCCACAGAAGGTAGGAGCCTAGTGGTCGCCATTTCTATGCGATTTTGATTTTTTTCACACTAATAAAATCATTAGATTTACTCAAAATTACGTTCTCAGTCACTGTTGGGACATCAGATGACGCAAAGTATTGAAACTACAATGGAAATTTCTATTTGTTTTATTTAGAAACAGCAGATTAATAAGAATCACAGAAAGGTACAAAATAAAGCCACATGGCTACTTATTAAACAAAGGTTTTCCGTGTAGAGAAGTAATAAATCTGAAGTGGAAGGCATGGCGTGCTGCAGAATTGTAGATTTGCAGAGTAGGTGTGCGGCAGAATTGTAGATTTGCAGAGTAGGCGTGCTGCAGAATTGTAGATTTGCAGAGTAGGCGTGCTGCAGAATTGTAGATTTGCAGAGTAGGCGTGCTGCAGAATTGTAGACTTGCAGAGCAGGCGTGCTGCAGAATTGTAGACTTGCAGAGCAGGCGTGCTGCAGAATTGTAGACTTGCAGAGCAGGCGTGCTGCAGAATTGTAGACTTGCACAGCAGGCGTGCTGCAGAATTGTAGACTTGCACAGCAGGCGTGCGGCATAATTGTAGACTTGCACAGCAGGCGTGCGGCAGAATTGTAGACTTGCACAGCAGGCGTGCTGCAGAATTGTAGACTTGCACAGCAGGCGTGCTGCAGAATTGTAGATTTGCAGAGTAGGTTTGCTGCAGAATTGTAGATTTGCAGAGTAGGCGTGCTGCAGAATTGTAGATTTGCAGAGTAGGCGTGCTGCAGAATTGTAGATTTGAAGAGTAGGTTTGCTACAGAATTGTAGATTTGCAGAGTAGGCGTGCTGCAGAATTGTAGATTTGCAGAGTAGGTGTGCTGCAGAATTGTAGACTTGTGTGTGCTGCAGAATTGTAGACTTGCAGAGTAGGTGTGCTGCAGAATTGTAGACTTGCAGAGTAGGTGTGCTGCAGAATTGTAGACTTGCAGAGTAGGTGTGCTGCAGAATTGTAGACTTGCAGAGTAGGTGTGCTGCAGAATTGTAGATTTGCAGAGTAGGTGTGCTGCAGAATTGTAGACTTGTGTGTGCTGCAGAATTGTAGACTTGTGTGTGCTGCAGAATTGTAGACTTGCAGAGTAGGTGTGCTGCAGAATTGTAGACTTGCAGAGTAGGTGTGCTGCAGAATTGTAGACTTGCAGAGTAGGCGTGCTGCAGAATTGTAGACTTGCAGAGTAGGTGTGCTGCAGAATTGTAGACTTGCAGAGTAGGCGTGCTGCAGAATTGTAGACTTGCAGAGTAGGTGTGCTGCAATATTGTAGACTTGCAGGGTAGGCGTGCTGCAGAATTGTAGACTTGCAGAGTAGGCGTGCTGCAGAATTGTAGATCAGCTTTTCTTGATCTGGGCCAATATTTAGTACATCTCGCTCGCCCTGTAAGTAAATACCCTGGCACCGGCAGCATGGCTTGTTGATGCCCCTCTTGACAACTAGCACATGGTATATATGCCCCTCTTTACTGTGGTGAGAAATCATGTACATGCTTCGACTTTTAAAGGTCATTTCAGGGCCTCTTAAGTGACCATTTGAGCAAAAAACTGCAGATTAAAGAAGGATCAGGCATTCTGGATTTAAACTGCTCTCATTTAGGAGCCATTTCTGGTTAAATTTTAAAAGACATTATTTTGGATTCCCAGCAGAAAATGAAAAAAAAAAAGAAAACTAACTTTTTTTCTGCCATAATGGTGGCTTAATCCCTATGATTGAACATTTACATACATACATATGTGCAAACGACATTAGCAGCTCCTTTGTTCTTTTGGTCTAGTGGCTCTTTAAGCGCGACGCATCTAGTTATGCCGATTTTTCAATAGAAGGAATACAGACAGACAAACAGAAATAACGGTGACTGTAATTAGGACCATTCTTTCACGATCCCTTCCTGTGCTACAAGTTTTCTCCGTGCTCTGATCATCTGTCTCGTTGAGATTTGGAATTTTTCTTGATCGGTTCCTCAACCCGTCATCGTTGCCTTCCAAGAGCTCTGTGTCTGGATCCTCGCTGAAATCAAGTCTTACGCTTCTACTTCCAAAGCTATTCTCTTCCGGCTGCTTCAATGGGGACTGATCAAGCCGCCGGTTACCCCCTGGGCTGGACTTATTGGGTGAATTAGTGTTTGTCCTTTCGAACGTGAAGTCATTCTCTTCGGGACTTCTTTGGTCTAGTACCTGCATACTTCTGTGATTTGGAGCGCTCACAGGTGGAACTTTGCTCTGCGTGGACGATGTAGGAGAAGATCGATGGCCGGTGTTACTTGATTCACTTCTCTCTGGATCCTCACTTATTTGTAACACATGAATAGAAGTTTCTGATAACACTCCAACTTCACTTGAGTCATCTCCTAACCCTGGTGTAGAGTTCAGTATGCCAGGTTTGCTGAAATAGTCTTCATCATTGTTTTGCAGTGGTCTACAAGAGGAACCAGAAGGAACCTAGAAAAAAAATGTAATCCAAACAATTAGAGAAAAAAATAACTAAAATGGAGTTAAACATCAATCAATTACTCACCAAAGAAACCTAAAACCCAACAGTATAAAAGGAGACAACAAAATAGAAGACTTCTTGGAGTCCTCATACTTTTTCTAGCCCATTATACACATTTCTGTTTGGACAGTGAAAAGAAGAAAAAAAATATGTTTCGATTAGAGGAGATATTGCTCCTCATGCTGTATGGTAACAAAAATTTAGTTTCCGTTTCCCTTGTGGTCTGGAGCTATAGAGGAGGCAATATGGTTGTTTGCTGCCGTAGGTATTAGTACTTGACTCCTGATGGTCTAGGGTTGCAGATAGATAAATTATTGCTTCACTCTTGGTTTCGAGTTGTAAGGGAGTCAATACGTCTGTGGTTTGATGTAGTAGGCATTAGGACTAGAGATTGCTTGTGTCCTCCGAGTATTTTGGCATGCTCGGAGATTTAGTTTGTGCCGACGCAGACACATTTGCGGCTGCTAGACAGCCTGAATACGTGTGTGGAATTCCTAACAAACAGGCAATCCCCACATGTATTCAGCCTGTCTACAAGTCGCAAATCATGTGTCTGCGTCAACACAAACTAATTCTCCAAGCACGCCAAAATACTCGGAGGACATCCGGGCATGCTCGGGAAAACCCGAGCAACGAGTATACTCACTCATCCCTAATTAGGACAGATTCCTGGAGGCTTAGGATAAAGGAAGAATTAGTTTCTGCTTTCCTCTTGATCTTCGGTTATAGAGGAGTCAATACTTGTCTGGGGGTTTGATTTAGTAAGCATTACTATCTGATTCCTGTTCGGCCAGTGTAGCTGAAAGATTTATTTCTGCTTCACTCGTGGTTTGGGGTTATAGAGGAATCAATACTTGCGTTTCAGTTTGATGTAGGGGGTGTTAATACCAGATTCCAGGTGGTCTAGGGTTAGAGAGGAATTAACACATGTGGTGGTTTGAGGTAAGTGGGCATTAGTACCTGATTCCTGGTGGTCTAGGGTTACAAAGGAATAAACACATATGTGGTGGTTTGAGGTAGTGGGCATTAGTACCCAATTCCTGGTAGTCTAGGGGGTTAGAGGAGGCAATGCATCTGTAACAGTTTGATGTGGTTGGAGGTTATTGCATGATTCCTGGTGGCCTAGGTAAAAGGAACGATTAATTTCGTATTCCCTAGTGGTCTAGCTTAGCAAAGATGGCCAAAAGAAGTAAAGGGTGTAAAGCCAACTTCCTTAAAGTACAGCAATATTGGTGATTTTTTTAAATTTCTGCTTCCCTGGTGTATTTTTGAAAAATAGCCAAAGAGGTGGGAATACGTGAAAACCAAAAACCTTATACCCACCCGGTAAAATCACATTGTTCCAGCGCCTTCGTTTTGTGGTCCTGCCTGCCAGGCCTTTATATTAGAGGGGCAAGCCTCCATTGGGGGACAATATTTATTTTTCAGTAAGTCGTTGATGGCATGGTAGCCCCTCGGTAGCCTGCAATTGTAAAGCTGGTGAGGGCAGTTTGTCAACTGAATGGTCACCTGCACTGCTTTAAACCATTTATTTAAATGCCGCTGTCAAAGATTGACAGCGGCATCTAAACGGTTAAACCAGCAGTCACGGGAGCTAGATCTGATTGCTGCTGTTAGAGGCAGTTGCCAGCTGTGTCACACTCCTGACTCGCTTCCATACACCCGCAACCGACCTGTGACATACACATATATGTCAATGAGATACATACTGTAAGTTTTTGGGGTTATATCGAGTAGAGATTTTATTTTCTCTTTGTTTGGTCGGGGGTCCGGGTTTTCTTTTTTGCTGTGATTATATTTTTATTGTGTGATGTTATGAAGTTATTATATTCATATTGTATTATATTGTATTATGCATATTATTCATTTGATATTGTATTATATTTTATTATACATTTTTATATTATTGTTATTGTATTTTATTATATTGTTATATTATGCATGCTAGTCAATTGACATTGTGTTATAGTTTATGATTACATTTGTATATTATAGTTTTATTGAATTAAGTTATTATTGTATTATATATTATTCAATTGACATTGTATTATATTTTATATTTATAATATGGTTATTATAATTAGTAATATTTTATATTTTTATTGCGTTGTTATTAAGTTATTGTATTGTTATAGTATTATAATTTATTATAATATTCAATTGCCATTGTATTATAATTTATTATTACATCTTTATATTATTACACAGTTATAATAATGTTATCATTATTGCTGTTATTAGTATGATTAGTAGTAGTAATATTATTTAAATCTTTTGACAAAAACAAAAAAAAAATCAAAAGTTTCTAAAAATAAAACACTGTTACGGATATATACAGAACACACCAACTCACATGTCGTCTTGACTCTGCTTCGTTCTGTACTCCAGAAACCGACTTCTCTCTGAACGAGCGAGCAGGTGGCGGGGTCACATGCTGCTCTTGATGGTTTGCTGCCTATAAGAAACATGAAACTGACGTAAAGACGATTCAAACATTATATTATAATAAATATATATATATATTTTTAGGAGTATATATGAGACTGGTGCTGACTCTGATAATTGCGAGGAGCATTTGTATTCAGCAGTCTGTGGTCTGATACCCCTAAATAAAATCCTCAGTGACCTAGAAGTCGCAGAATCAGTACATTGCATCCACCTGTGTGTAACTTATTCTCAGTATAACTTCAGCTGTTCTGTGAAGGTCTCAGAGCTTTGAGAACATTAGGAATCAAACAGCATCATGAAGACCAAGGAACCCACCAGACAAGTCAGGGATAAAGTTGTGTAGAAGAGTAAAGCAGTGTTAGGTTATAAAAAAAAAAATTGTGGAAGCTCTGAGCAACTCATGGATCACTGTTCATTCCATCATTCAAAAATGGTACAACTTGTAAACGTACCAAGACATAACCATGCACTAAGGGTGGTTTCACATTAGCGTTTCAGGGCCCGCCCCCTGCTGCGCCTCCTCCGGTAGCTCCGCCTACCGGCGCATGACGCTGCATGCGTCCCCTATCTATCACTGGGGATGCAGGCTGTGCGCAGTATGAGTTTGGCGGCACATGCATCCTTTTGACGGTGCGCCGACCAGCGCCAAACGCAACCTGTTGCAATTTGGTTGCGCTCGACGCACCGTCAAAAGGACGCATGTGCCGCCAAACGCATACTTCGCACGGCCTGCGTCCCCAGTGATAAAGATAGGGGACGCAGGACGCATGCAGCATCATGCGCCGGTAGGCAGAGCTCCTGGAGGAGGCGCGGCAGGGGGCGGGGCTTAGCGACGGCCGTGCGCAGGCCGTCGCTGCGCCCTGAAATGCTAATGTGAAACCACCCTTAAACTGACATCCCAAGCAAGTAGAGCACTAATTAGAGAAGCAGCCAATAGGTCTATGGTCACTGTGAAGGAGCTGTTGAGATCCACAGCTCAGGTGGGAGAATCTGTCCACAGGACAATTATTAGTCTCATACTCCACAAATCTGGCCTTTATGGGAGATTTCCAAGAAGAAAGCAATTTTTGAAAGAAAGCCATAAGACGACCAGTTGGCAGATTGCAAAAAGCCATCTAGGGAACACAGCAGGTATGTGGAAGAAGGTTCTCTGGTTAGATGAGACCAAAGTAGAACTTTTTGGGCTATTGGCTACGTGTGGCGGAAAACTAGCATTACACATCCCCCTGAAAACACCATCTCCCCCATCAAACGTGGTAGTGGCAGCATCATGCTGTGGGGAGACATTTCTTCAGCAGGGGCAGGGAAGCTGGTCAGAAATGACGGAGAGATGGATGAAGCTAAATACAGCGTAATCCTAGATGAAAACCTGTTAGAGCCTGCACAAGACTTGAGATTGGGTTGTAGGTTCACCTTCCAGCAGGACAACGACCCTAAACATCCGGCCACAACTACAATGAAGGGTCTAAATCAGTGTCTCCCAAGCTCCAGTCCTCACGGCCTCCAACAGGTCAGATTTTTAGGATTTCCTTAGTATTGCACAGGTGGTGAAAGTATTAAATCAGTAATGTTACCAACATGTGCAGAATGCGAATAGTTCTGTACTTCATCAGAAACCACCTTCTTCCTGACCGAGCGAGCTGGTGGCGGGGACGCAGGCTTCTCCGGACGGTTTCCTGCCTGCATAGAATCAGTAATATAAAGCTTACATAATGACATCTCAGTAATTACTTTCTGCACTGTGCATTTTTGCTCCGCTTCATTAGGACACAGCTATAACCAGTGACTCCAGCCTCGCTTTATGGTCTGTTGGAGTCTGAGGTGGTCTGAAATTTACCTCCAATCTAGTCAAAGACTTGCGCTTTTGCTTTCTCCCTCCTCCATACTTTACACTGGTATGTACAACCGTATATATGTCAGTATACCGCAGCTCCGGTGGCGTCACTGTCTATATATGGACAGATAACTGGAGCTGCCAGGACATGGTGACGAGAACTGGCCTTCAATGAATGCCCTTTGTGGTCGAGGGGAAGTTACCAAGGACAGTGTGAAGGAGAACGGCTCCATATGAAAAATTCAATACTATATTTCTACATGCTAATAAAACGCTCATCAGGCTGCAATTCACATTACAACCACAGAATGGCCACAAATAGACACATAGTACAAACATCGCCCGACAGAGTACCGCAATTTGTATTTATTTATTTATTTTTTTTACAGCCGTTCCTCCTGCGTCACTCATCTCAAGACATGTTTAGTTAAGAGAAAAGGTAAGAAAAGGCACATATCTATAACAACGTTAAGTAAAAGTTGGATGTTGTGGGGTCCCTGGATTCCATCTGTGTCGAGTTAGGACAAGAGGATTTTTTTTTCCTGTTTGGTAAGACATTGAGGGTTTTCTTCTTGGTTGTGATAATTTGGTATTAGGATATTTATTTATTGTACTCGCTTATATAGCGCCATTATTTCCTCAGCGTTTTACAGACATGATCATCGCTGTCCCCATTGGGGGCTCACAGTCTACATTCCCTATCGGTAGGTCTTTGGGTTATGAAAGGAAATTGGCCGTACCTGGTGGAAACCCACGCAAATGTTGGGATTTGAACCCAGGTCCCCAGTGCTGCAAGGCTGCAGTGCTAACCACTGAGCCACCATGCTTCCCATTATTATTATTTAGATTGTATTATACTGTTATATTGTGTAAGACACAAATATAAGAGTAAAGTTTCTAAAAAAAAAAAAAACTGTTACCAACATGTGCAGAACACAAACTTACCGCCTGTTGTGTGGGCTGTGCATCCTGCTGTACTCGGGAAACCTCCTTCCCCTTGATCGAGTGAGCGGGTGGAGGGGATGCAGGCTGCTCCGGACGGTTTGCTGCCTATATAAAAATAATAATAGCATAAGATTTATATTATTCTGACTTTTTCGGCACTATGGATAGTAGGATGGAGAACGTCCATATTGACTGGCGGCTTCAGCAGTTGAGTACTGCAATCAATGACTGAAAGTAAAAATCCGGGAGTCCGAAATATCGGTATGGATTATGGCTACTACAGATGTTTTTCCCCCATCTTTCTGGTTAAAAACTACAATTTCTGACAAAACAAAGTCAAATTATGTTGATGGGCTGCAAATCACATCACAACCACTGGGTGGCCACATATAAAAGCATTTAAAGGGAATCTGTCACCCCATTTTTCGACTATCAGCAGCAGGCACCGCCATCAGGGGCTTATCTACAGTATTCCGTAATGCTGTAGATAAGCCCCGATGTAACCTGAAAGAGAAGAAAAAGGAGTTAGATTATGCTCACCGGGGGGGACGTTCCTGTCTTGGTCCGATGGGTGTTGCGGTCCGGCGCCTCCCATCTTCTAACAGTGACGTCCTCTTTGCTGCCTGTTGTGGCTCCGGCGCAGACGCACCGCTCTGCCTTGTTGAGGGCAGAGCAGAATACTGCAGTGCGTAGGCGCCGGACCTCTCCCAGCGCCTGCGCACTGCAGGACTCTGCTCGGCCCTCAACAGGGCAGAGCAGTGCGCCTGCGCCGGAGCCATGACAGGAAGGAAAGAGGACGGCATCGTATGAAGACAGGAGGCGCCCAACCGGACCGTGACACCCATCGGACCAAAACCGGACCTGGACCGTCCCTGGGTGAGTATAATATAACTTCTTTTTCTTCTCTTTCAGGTTACATCGGGGGCTTATCTACAGCATTACAGAATACTGTAGATAAGCCCCTGATGGCGGTGGCCGCAGCTCAGTCGAAAAATGGGGTGACAGATTCCCTTTAAAGCATCAACATCTCCTGACACAGTATCACAAATCATGTTTTTTCCTTATCAATATCAGTAAAATTATTAAAAAAAAAAAAAAAAAAGTACCTTTAGTGACATGTGCAGAACACAAACTCACCACCGGATATGCAGACCGTGCATCTTGGCATTCTTCGGAAACAGCAGTCTCTCTTATCGAGCGAGAAAGTGGAGGGGACACTGGCTGCTCTTGACGGTTTGCTGCCTACATAAAAAAGAAAGAATGGACACATAATGCCTACTCGCTTCTTTTGCAAAATGAGTTTTAGCTCTTCTTCATGAAAACACAACTATAACCCCTGACTCCAGCTTTGCTGTGTTGTCTGTTGGAGTGTGGGGTGGTCTAAAGTTCACCTTTTATAGCAGCTGAAAGCTCAGAGTCAGAAGAATGTTTGGGGCAAATTTCTAAGTGTAAACAGATGTTGAGGGATGGGAGGTAGACTTCGATATTAGGGTCGGTTGTATCGTTCCCCTTCAATGTAATAATACAGCCTGCTCACCATTTTAGGCATTTTCACAATCATTTTATTGTTTATTGGCAAAACTCAGACTTCTATTGCTTAGCCTCGGAGACTGGTGACTTCATGGGACATTTTAGCCCGAGAAGAGGATCCTTCGCTCCTCCATTGGACCAGTCCAATCTTATTTTTAATAATGGCTAACAATCTTATTAAAGTAGTTGTCGAGTTTGGAAAACCTCTATCCCACAGGGACTTAGGAGTTAATAATGGGTCATTATTCGAATCATCATCTCTTGGTTCTAAAGACCGTCCCTCTCTCTGGAGGACCTCTCATGTCCTGCGTTACACAGAAAACCATTGAGTTTAGTGGACATTGTGAAATACTTAGTTTGTCCTGTGGTGGCGCTGCAGGGAAATGAAACACTTCCAGGTTCTACCTTAGATTTAATTCAATCACAGGAGGTCCTCCCAGGGAAACACTTTCCGATCAGTTAAATAAGGAGGAAGCCCTAAAACCACAAACAAGAAGATACCAGACCTGTGATGGAAATGCGTCTCTCTCGTCCCGGTCAGCATGACCTCTCCCGTCACCAGCCCCAAGGTCACTGCTTGTAGGACTAGTAGTGCCAGTCTCTGGAACCTGATTAGGACAATTTAACTTAGTATTACATAACTACCTCATACCCGGGGCGCACATGCTCACCACAATACCTTTTTTTGTCTGTGATGTGTTCACAGATTTATCAGGAAACATTTGCCTCCACTACAGCCATCACATGATGAGACACGGACCTTGTAAGCTGAGACATGATCTACCAGACTTGGCCGCCTTTTTATGTTACTTCATGTCCCAGTTCTCAATATCAAGGGTCAATGACAGGTGCTCTCTGATGGACATGGATCTACAAAGGCACCACAACCAGTCTACACAGCTACAGAAGTCCTCTAGGACCAGATGGGCTAGCCTTTGTTTCCTACGTGCACCAGTTTTGGTACGTACTAACCACTGTATATGCCAAAAATCCTAGAAGATCCTAGATCTCGTATTGTGCTGCAATGTACTAGGAACATCTCACAAGACCTATCATATCAGAAACAAGTCAAAAGACCCGTCGTATACTAGAAACACCCTACAAGATCCGCTGTATGCCGGGAACTCCCCACAACACCCGCTGTATACTGGGAACTCTCCACAAGACCCGCCATATACTGGCCCTAAAGACCCTAAAAGACCTACAGTATATTTAGAACACCCCACAATATCTACTGTATTATGGGAACGCCATACAAGACCTGCTGTAAACTGATAACACCTTACAAGACCTGTCATATACCAGGAACACACCACAAGACCGACTGTATAACAGAACACCCTACAACATCTGCCCTACAGGAAAACTGTACAAGATCTTTTGTATACCAGGAACACCTCAAAACATTTGATGTTTACTAGGAACACCCATATCACTTGCCATATTGTATACCGGGAACACCCCACAACATTTAATGTATACCAATAACACCTACCATCATTTGCCATATACCAGGAACCTGCCATATACTGGGAAAATCCAACAAGACCTGCGGTATACAGGGAACACTCCACAAGACCTGCCATATGCTGGCAGCATGCCATTAGACCTTCTGGATACTGGCAATATCATACAAGACCTCCCACCTACCAGGAAAGATCCCACAAGACATACCGTAAGTTGGCAAAACTGAACAAAACCTGCTGTGTACCGAAAAAATCCCACAAAACGTCCCATATACTAGGAACAACCCACAAGAACTACAGTACACTAGGAACACCCCCACAAGACCCTCCATATTCCAGGAATACCTCAGAAGAACTGCCATACATGAGGAACACCCCATAAGACCCTCTCCATACAGTCTTTATCGACAAGTTACAGAGAGATAACATCACAATTGTAATGTTAATGACCACTGCAGCCAATCACTTTGCTTCACAGTCTCATTCTAACTGTCTTGGTGCCATAGCAGCAGAAAGACAGCGCTGAACCTGCGCCTATGTAAGCCTATGGAATCATACAATCCTAGAATGTTAGAGTATGGAAGGGACCTCCGGGGTATTTGTGTCCACCCCCCTACACAATGCAGAATTCACTAAACCATCTCAGACACTTCTCATGGCCGCCTGTTTCACTCATTGATCACCCTGACTGAATAAAGGTGCTAAAGTCACTTATGTGGCAAAGCAGTCATGGCGTTTCCCCGTGGCACCAGAGCCTCTGTGTGATTGCAGCCTTGGCACCACCTATGCTCATGTCATTTTATAAAATGGGTACACAATTTTGCAGTGCTATGTTCTTCAGATAATGGGGAGTGGAGAAACCTACCTTCTGAGAAGCCCCATTATCATCCTTATTGGGTGCGGCCTGTTTTTGAGCTGCTTCTGGTACTGGGGTCTTGGACGTCTTATCTTCTAATGTTCTTCTGTCTGACTGCATACGTTCGGAAACACTGTGGGTAAGAGTGGCTCTGGTGGGAGCCGGTGGATCATATGGAAGTGGAGGAAGGCTTCTAAACTCATGGTTATGTCCGGATGCTGAACTTGGACTCATCTCCTGCTCAGGTTGCACTGGTTTTGGTGATGGACCTGGCTGTGTGTCCTGGGATGATGGGGGCATCGGTCCTGGAAGGTTGGAGGTGCATTGTGGATTTACCTGTGAGGGTTGCTGGTTGCGATTACTCAAATATGGAGGAAGTGATCGAGGAGGAGAAACTAGAGCTGCAAAAATAAGATAAATATACACCGTCATGGCTAAAAGTGTTTGCACCCTTGAAATTGATCCAGAAAATTAAGTATTTCTCTAGGAAAATTATTGCAAATTACTCAAGTTTTGTTATACACATTTATTTTTGTGTGTGTATTGGAATAACACAAAAAAAGATTGAAAAAAGACAAATTGGATAGTTTCACACAAAACCTCAAAATTGGGCAGGACAAAATTGTTAGCTCCTTTCAAAACTTGTGGGTAAGCAACTTTGTTTCAAGCATGTGATGCTCGTTCAAACGCCCCTGTGGCAAGTAACAGGTGTGGGAACTATGGAAATCACACCTGAAACCAGATAAAAAGGAGAGAAGTGGACTCAATCTTTGCATTGTGTGTCACGCTAAGCATGAACAGAAAGAAGAGAACTGTTCGAGGATTTGAAAACCTAAATTATTGAAAAATTATCAACAATCTGAAGGTTAAAAGTCCATCTCAAGAGATCATGATGTTCCTTTTTCCACCATGTACAACATAAATCAAGAAATTTACAAATCATGGCACTGTAGCCAATCTCCCTGGGCGTGGACAGAAGAGAAAAATTAATGAAAGGTTGCAATGAGGGATAGTCTGCATGGTGGATAAGCAGCCCCAATCAAGTTCCAAAGAAATTCAGCAGGCTCAGGACCCCACTGCTGACACAGACATAAAAAGCTAGACTGCAGGTTGCTAAAATGTTCAGGAGTAAGTCAAAATCCTTTCTGGGAAAGCATCTTGTGGACAGATAAGACAAAGATAGATGTGCTTTACCAAAAATCTTTTTCTACTGTTTACCAAAAACAGAATGAGACCTACAAAGAAAAGAACACAGTACCTACAGTCAAATATAGTGGAAGTTCAAAGATGTTTTGGGGTCGTTTTTTCTGCCTCTGGCACTGAGTTCTTTGACTTTGTGCAAGATCATGAAATATGAAGACTACCAAAAGATTTTAGGTCACAATGTAGTGTCTAGTATCAACACACTGGGTTTGCATCCTAGGTCATTGGTCTTCCTCAAGACAATGATCCCAAACATACTTCAAGAAGCCCCCAGAAATGGATAAAAACAAAGCGCTGGAGAGTTCTGAAGTGGCAGCAATGAGTTCAGATCTAAATCCCATTGAACACCTGTGAAGAGATCTTAAAATTACTGTTGAGAGAAGACGCCTTCTCATATGAGAGACCTTGCGCAGTCTGCAAAAGGCATGATCCCAAATCCCAGCTGAGAGGCGTAAGCAGCTTGTTGTTGGTTATAGGAAGCAGTTGATTGCAGTTATTCATTCCAAATGGTGTGCAACGAAATATTAAGTTGAGGGTGCCAACAATTTTGCCTGGTCCATTTTTCTGGTTGTGTGAGGACTTGTGTCCAATTTGCCTTTTTTTTCTGGGGTTTTTTTTTTGTGTTGTTCCAATACAGAATCACCCCACTCCTGCCTCCACCAAAATCTGCCTGCAGCAGCAACCCTGGGACCCTGCTCCACCAAAGCCGGTAAGCTACATTGGGATTATAAGACACCCCCCATTTAACCTCCAAGTCTTATAATCCGGAAAATAAGGTAGTTCATTTTCTGGAACAATTTCAAACATGCCAACACTTTCAACCATGACTGTATAATATATACTGTATTAATTTATATACACACATCTACTATATAATCGTCTAATTCTGTCTGTCTGTAATAGAAATCCCACGTCGCTGATTGGCCGGGCGAGACCAATCAACGACAGGTGCAGTCCGGCCACGAATTGGCGCGGCATTCGAACGACGCACGCCACCGCTACCGTCGGGAGATTTGCAGCACTAGCCATTGATCTCCCGAAGGAGGTCAGCGGCAACGCAGCCGGGAGATGACCAGCACAGTGCTCAATGTGCGGATGGTACCCAGGGTCCAGAGGAGAGGAGACTCTCCTCCAGGCCCTGGGTACCATAAACCTGTAAAAAATAGAATTAAAATAAAAAATAGTGATATACTCACCTCCCGACGGCCCCCGGACTCTGTCCCTCCTCTCATCACGCTCCCGGCATCTTCCGGTCCCAGTAATGCTTTGCGCGAAAGATCTCGCGAGAGTGACGTCATCTCCGGTCCTTCGCGCTAAGTATTACTAGGATCAGAAGATGCGGGAAGTGTGGAGAGGAGATCGGGGGAATGGAATGCATTGAACAATAAAACATAAATGATCAGTGTCAATCACGACTAATATCCCATGGAGGTCTGGATCTGGAATTACAACATTCATTTGACCATATAATGCAGGAAAAAAATCCAAGTGGAAATATTTAGACAAAAAACTATTCTGGAATTGTTTTTCTTTTGTCTTTACAGAGTTCATAGTGAACAAGTTTTCTGAAATCTCATGAACATGCTACTTACTTTTTAATGAAAGTATTTTTTCAAACCTGCAGAACGTCAATTCTTTCAGCAATTTTGCTGCAGATTTCACCCATAGTAATAAGTGGGGAAAAATCTGCACCAAAAACGCAAGTAAGAATTTTTTTCTGCTGCGTTTTCCTGTCAAGAGATGCAGAATTTCGCCGCCACCTTCACGTCTTGATAGTTTTACTTACATCGGGGACGATGAGAAAAATATTCCGTTTGAAACTTTTCGGCCAGTTCCCCATATCCACAGTACTGTAAGGCGTTTATGAAATGGTTCACCCAGTCGTCATTTCTGCTCAGGTCTAGACAGAAATCCAGCACCGTGCTCCTATTGCCCTGATTTCTCACATAAGTATTCAGTCTCTCCTGTAAAACATATGTATCGCCCATCAACAGTGACCAGTCTAAGTATGTTCCCATGACAAAACTTCCAGGTTTATGAAGTTATAGCTCTAGAATGCTTCAACATATCCCACCGATTGTGAGAATTTTTTTTTTCGTGACATACTGTACTTCATGTTCGTGGTAACATTTCTTCGATATAACTTGCGTTTATTTATGAAAAAAGCGGAAATTTGGCAAAAATTTTGCAATTTTCATACTTTTAATTTTTGTACCATTAAATCAGTGTCAAAATAGTTAATAAATAACATTTCCCACATGTCTACTTTACATCAGCACAATTTTGGAAACAATTTTTGTTTTTAGAACGTTAAAAAGGATTAAAAGTTGACCAGCAAATTCTTATTTTTCCAACAAAATTTACAAAACTATTATTTTAGGGACTTCCTCACATTTGAAGCGAGTTTGGAGGGTCAATATAACAGGAAATATTCAAAAGTGACACCATTCTAAAAACTGCACCCCTCAAGGTTGGCAAAACCACATTCAAGAAGTTTATTAACTGTCCAGGTGCTTTACTTTATTCACAAAAACATCTACTTTGGAACCAAGTTTTTTTTTATTTTTACAAGGGTTTCGGGAGAAAATAGACCACAAGGTTTGTTGTGCAATTTCTCCTGAGTACGCAGATACCCCATATGTGGGGGGAAAGCCACTGTTTGGGTGCATGGCAGGGCTCAGAAGGGGGGGGGCATTGTTTCACTTTTTAAATGCAAAATTGTCTGGAATCAATGTCGCGTTTAGAGACCCCCTGATGTACCTAAACAGTGAAACGCGCCCGATTCTAACTCCAACCTTAACCCCAACACACGCCTTACCCTAATCCCAACCATAACCCCAACCACAAACCTAACCCCAACACCCCCTAACCATAATCCCAACCCTAACCATAATCCCAACCCTAACTTTAGCCCAACCTTAATGGAAAAATGAAAATACATACATTTTATTTTATTATTTTTACCTAACTAAGGTTAGGTTTTTTTTTATCAATGTGATAGGGTCTACCACAGTGATCAAAATGAACCAATAGGAAAAATTTCCAATTGTTGCCAGGTGCAGGCCGGCAGATGTCAGTGGGCGCACTGAGCATGCGCCCGCCATTTTCTTCCTGGAAGAAACCGCCGTCGACCGGGGGACATCACGGGGGGATGCAGGAGGATCCAGGGACACCGGAGGTAGGGAGGGTGGACCGGGGGGCCGATTTCTCTCTCTAATGTGTGATCACATCAGAGGAGAGAAATTGAGTGGGAAATCAGACTTTTTTTTTGCCTTCGCCGTTATTCCGTTGATAACGGTGATCGCAACATGGTGTTCGGTAAAAACCGACCTGAATCATGTTCTCTGGGGTCTCAGCTACACCCAGCAGCCGAGACCCCAGAGAAATTCCGACACTGGGGGGCTCTATACACTTATTTCTCAGCACCGTTAAAGGTACTTATGCTTCAGTGCTGCTTTTTAACTGCCGCCATTAGGCGTGTGGGTCGTTAAGGGGTTAAATGGTTGGGTTAAATGGTTGCTGTACTTTCAAACACCTTGATTGATAAATAAAGTGCCGGCCACTAGGTGTCTCCTTTCTGTGTAACCTGCTCTCCACTGCCTGTTAAGTGTAATCCTCCTCTAGCAGCAGACAGCCACGGCGGATTACACTAAGTGGGGGCGGGACTTTATCTCCCTACAGAAAGTGGGGGCGGGTCTTTATCTCCCTACAGGAAGTGGAGGCGGGTCTTTATCTCCCTACAGGAAGTGGAGGCGGGTCTTTATCTCCCTACAGGAAGTGGAGGCGGGTCTTTATCTCCCTACAGGAAGTGGAGGCGGGTCTTTATCTCTCTACAGGAAGTGGAGGCGGGTCTTTATCTCTCTCTACAGGAAGTGGAGGCGGGTCTTTATCTCTCTCTACAGGAAGTGGAGGCGGGTCTTTATCTCTCTCTACAGGAAGTGGAGGCGGGTCTTTATCTCTCTACAGGAAGTGGAGGCGGGTCTTTATCTCTCTACAGGAAGTGGAGGCGGGTCTTTATCTCCCTACAGGAAGTGGAGGCGGGTCTTTATCTCTCTACAGGAAGTGGAAGTGGGTCTTTATCTCTCTACAGGAAGTGGAGGCGGGTCTTTATCTCTCTACAGGAAGTGGAGGCGGGTCTTTATCTCTCTACAGGAAGTGGAGGCGGGTCTTTATCTCTCTACAGGAAGTGGAGGCGGGTCTTTATCTCTCTACAGGAAGTGGAGGCGGGTCTTTATCTCTCTACAGGAAGTGGAGGCGGGTCTTTATCTCTCTACAGGAAGTGGAGACGGGTCTTTATCTCTCTACAGGAAGTGGAGACGGGTCTTTATCTCTGTACATGAAGTGAAAGTGAGCCTTTACATCGCTACAGGAAGTGGAGGCGGGTCTCTCTCTCTACAGGAAGTGGAGGCGGGTCTTTATCTCTGTACATGAAGTGAAAGTGAGCCTTTACATGGAAGTGGAGGCAGGGCTAGGTCTCATAGTAATTGGAGGCAGGACTAGGTCTCATAGTAATAGGAGGCAAGGTTAGGTCTCATAGTAATAGGAGGCAAGGTTAGGTCTCAGTAAGTGGGGGCAGGGCTATGTCTCCACAGGATGAGTAGATGGGTCTTTGTCTTGCTAAAGAAAACTGTATCTACAGGAAGTGAATGCGAGTCTATGCCTCTCTACAGATAGTAGGGGTGTGTCTTTTTTACTCTACAATAAGTGAAGGCAGGTCTTTGTCTCATAGTAAGTAGGGGCAGGTCTTTATCTCTACAGTAAACGTGGGCAGGCCTTTATGGCTCTACAGTAAGCATGGGCAGGCCTTTATCTCTCTACAGTAAGCATGGGCAGGCCTTTATCTCTCTACAGTAAGCATGGGCAGGCTTTTATCTCTCTACAGTAAGCATGGTCAGGCTTTTATCTCTCTACAGTAAGCATGGGCAGGCCTTTATCTCTCTACAGGAAGCTGAGGAGATTTTTGTCTTTTCACAGGAAGAGTGAATAGAAAGCATGTCTGTCTCCCTACAGGAAGCAAAGGAGAGTCTATATCTCTCCAGAAGGTAGAGGTGGGTCTTTGTTTCTCTACAGGAAGCATAGATTAATTCTTTGTCTCTCTACAGGAAGCAAAGGATAGTCTATCGCTACAGAAGGTAGAGGCGGGTCTATGGTTCTCTACATGAAGTGGGGATGGGCTTTGTCTGTTTACAGGAAGCGTCAGTGGGTCTTTGTCTCTCCACAGCATGTGAAGGCTGGTCTTTGTCTCTACAGGATATAGGGGTGTGTTTTTGTGTTTCCTTAGGCAGTGGGGGTTTCATCTTTGCCTCTTTACAGAAAGCAGGGGTGGTTCTTTGTCTCTGCCCTTCAAGTGGGGGCAAGTCTCCATCACACTACAGGACCTGGGGTTGTATTTTTGTCTCTCTACAAGGGGGGTGGGTCGAGCTCTCATCGTAAACAGCAATTGAGAAGTATCTTTGTCTCGCCATAGGAAGAGGGGGCGGGTCTTTTTCGCGCCATAGGAAGAGGGGGCGGGTCTTTGTCTCGCCATAGGAAGAGGGGGCGGGTCTTTGTCTCGCCATAGGAAGAGGGGGCGGGTCTTTGTCTCGCCATAGGAAGAGGGGGCGGGTCTTTGTCTCGCCATAGGAAGAGGGGGCGGGTCTTTGTCTCGCCATAGGAAGAGGGGGCGGGTCTTTGTCTCGCCATAGGAAGAGGGGGGAGGGTCCTTGTCTCGCCATAGGAAGAGAGGGGCGGGTCCTTGTCTCGCCATAGGAAATGCATTGGGTCTTTGTCCCTACAGGAAGAGTGAGCAGGTATAATGTGAACTACATGACCGCATTTATTTCAATGCTGTATGTACCACCGATCAGGATGCATTATGTTACGGTATTATTTTGTCACTGTGTAGTACTGGGTGATAGTTTTATGTACACTCTAAAGCATTGATTATCTGGGGTTCTGTATAGTTGTGACTGCTATTTATCTGGACACTTCCAGATTTATTTATTGGTTTTCAGTTATTTTCATGGTTACATATAATATTTACGCGGTATAATGTTAGGTCAACTTTTCAAGATGTAGAATAAATGCGTTATACTCCAGTTATATCCAAAGCTAAATTTATCATTATGCTATGCACAATCTACCTGTGCTGATGTGTCAGTAGCAGCTGAGCTCCTATGCCTCCTACTACCATTAAGTTGCACAGGATTCTGGGATATGTAGTACTTGCGTAGTGGCTAGTGCCTCTTCAATAAATCACAGTATGCGCTTTACAGACGTAGCATGAAGATGTTGGTAGATGCAAAGTTACGGCTTATTGAAAACTAGCAGAAGTTTGAATGCAGCTCTGGAGCTGAAGATCAGTAGGACAAGCTATGTATTAAGTGCAAAAGTAGAAAATGATCTTGATATTGATAATTACACTGGAAAGACTTACCACAGTAGTCGGGGTGAGGCACGCCGAGAGAGGAAGTAAAAGCTCATCAATTCTTATGTTATCCAGAAGAGTCAGATGCCTTCGCAAATATTCAAAGAACTGGTCCTCTGCAAAACCCATTATTCACCCTGGAAGTAAAGAGAAGAAAGTCAGCGGGATCAGAAAACAATTCTTCTGTCCATCAGTTCAGAAATCAGAAGTGTGTTATCGGCCACTTTTATTGACTCACTGTAGTCTCAGAATTATTCACCCCTCCATGACAAGAGTCTTTAGTACTTAGAGCTCCTCTGGTTGTTATGACCTGATACAAATGTGATATAAAGTCAGACAGCAGCTTCTGGTAGTGTTCCTGTGGAATCATAGCCCACCTCTCATGGGCAGTGGCCTCCAGTTCGCTAATATTCTTGACTTGCTGCTGCAACTGCCTTCTTGAAATCCAACTAAAAACATTTTTTATGGAGTTCACTTAGACTGTCAAAAGTGACGGCCACTCAAGAAATTTTCTTCAGCATCCAAGACTGGGTGGCTTTTGAGGAATGCTTGGAATCTTTTTCCCATTCAAACCATCTTTCCCTCCACACAATGCAGGTTTTCACTGCCAGAGGAAGCAGAGCAGCCCCAGAATAACACCAAACCTTTACCATGCTTCACTGTAGGAGTTATCAAGTCAACCTCATGGTTTGCTGTAAGCATCAATGAGCAACCACCATGCTTTATGGTAGGCATCACCATACCACTGCCATGCTTCAGTGTAGGCATCACCAAGTTACCACTATGTCTCACTGTAGACATCACCAAGCCCCCAACATGCTCCACTGTAGGCAGCAAAGAGGCACCAACATGTTTCACTGTAGGCATTACCAAGCTACTGCCATGCTTCAATACAGACATCACCGAGCCAATGCCATATATCACTGTAGGCATCCTAATGCCGCCGCCATGCTTCAGTGTAGGCATCAATGATTCACCACCATATTTCACTGTAGGAGTCACCAAACCAAGACCATGCTTTACTGTAGGCAACAGTGAGCCACCAACATGTTATACTGTAGGCATCAGCAAGCTACTGTGTTGTGAATTCGCTTTCTGGCCTCCCTCTGGTTATTACTGAAGGTAGTGGAGCTGGTCAGTTTGACAGAGGGGTTGCGAGTTCTCTTTCTCGGCTCCCTCTGGTGGTTGCTGGAGGTAATGGAGCTGATCTGATTGACAGAGGCTTGCCACCTGATAGTGAGGATGACGATTGGAGAACTGGGGTTTCAGATTGGGATTTAAGACAGCCAACGCCCTGTATCCCTGCTGGTGATTTTCTTCCTGTGCCTCCTGAGGTCTGATGTCTCCAGCTCTGTACCTGCATGGTCCAGCTAAGTGATTCATTTGCTTTTCTGTTTGCATTTGATCTGGTTTTGTCTATCCCTGCTTTATGTGGGTCAGCCAGCTCCGGCTGGGGCTGTGCTGAATCACCGCCCATATGTTACTGCTTGTGCCAGTTTGTTTTGTCCCCTGTTAGATTGGTATATTCTGAAAGCAGAGCAAAGAGAGACCAGAGTGCTGATATAGTGGGAGGCAAAGTCGTGCGACTTCAGTGTTTTTTTGCATCAGACGTGTTGGACCTTTTGCAGGGTTTTTTCCGTGATTGCAGACATTGTATCCCTTTCTGTCCTGTCTAGTCAGTGTGGGCCCCATCATTTGCTCAGTCTATTTTCCTGCCTGTGTTTGTGTTTTCATCTTGTCTCACCGACAATATATGTTTAGGGGCTATCTATTCCTTTGGGGTCTGCTCTGGGGCAGTTTAGATTTCCTCTTTCTTGCTTTAGGCTGTTAGCTCTCCGGCTGTGCCGAGGCGTCTAGGATCATCGTAGGTACGCTCCACGGCTACTGCTAGTTGTGTGGATAGGAAAAGGGGTCTGCAATCTGCTTACTTACCAACCTCTCTGGTTTTCTGTGGCTTAGCCTGGACCTGCTCTCCTCCTCGGTGACCCATTCATAACACTACTGCCATGCTTCACTGTAAATATCGCTCAGCCACCGACATGATTTACTGTAGCCATCACTGAGCCACCACCATACTTCACTGTAGACATTATACAGACACCACCATGCTTCACTGTAGGCAGGGTGTTCTTTTCAGCAAATGCTTCATTCTTCCACCTCCAGACACACTGTTGAAAAGTTCCAGTTTGTTTATGTCTCGTGACCATTGCAGTTCATCAGCAAATCTTGATAGACTGCAGCCTTCACAGCTTTGCCAGGTGGATTTGTTCAGTCCATTTGACATAATGGAATTTTTCACATCTTGTGCATTTGACAAGATAATGAGTACTGTTATGATTGGGTCACCGAGGAGGAGAGCAGGCCCAAGCTAAGCCACAGAAAACCAGAGAGGTTGGTAAGTAAGCAGACTGCAGACCCCTGATCCTATCCACACAACTAGCAGTAGCCGTGGAGCGTACCTACGATGATCCTAGACGCATCGGCACAGCCGGAGAGCTAACTAAGCCTAAAGCAAGAAAGGGGAAATCTAAACTGCCCCAGAGCAGACCCCAAAGGAATAGATAGCCCCCAAACATATATTGTCGGTGAGACAAGATGAAAACACAAATGCAGGCAGGAAAATAGACTGAGCAAATGATGGGGCCCACACTGACTAGACAGGACAGGAAAGGAAAGACGCTGTCTGCAATCACGCAAAAAACACTGCAAAAAGTCCAAGACGTCTGATGCAAAAAACACTGAAGTCGCATGACTTCGCCCACTATATCAGCACTCTGGTATATTCCGAAAGCAAAGCAAAAAGAGGCCAATCTAGCAGGGGACAAAAACAATCTGGCACAAGCAGTAACATATGGACGGTGATTCAGCACAGCCCCAGCCGGAGCTGGCTGAGCCGCATAAAACTGAGATAGACAAAACCAGATAAAATGCAAACAGAATAGCAAATGAACACTTAGCTGAACATGCAGGGAAAGAGCTGGAAACATCAGACCTCAGGAGGCAGGAAGAAAATCACCAGCAGGGATAGAGGGAGTCGGCTGTCTTAAATCCCAATCTGAAACCCCAGATCTCCAATAGTTGTCCTCATTATCAGGTGGCAAGCCTCTGTTAATCAGATCAGCTCCATTACCTCCAGTAACCACTAGAGGGAGCCCAGAAAGAGAACTCGCAACCCCTCTGTCAATCTGACCAGCTCCACTACCTTCAGTAATCACCAGAGGCTAGACCAGAAAGCGAATTCACAACAGTACCCCCCCTTTGAGGAGGGGTCACCGAACCCTCATCCACGCCACCAGGCCGATCAGGATGGGCCCGGTGAAAAGCACGAACCAATCTTTCGGCATGAATGTCAGAAGCAGAGACCCAAGAATTATCCTCCTGGCCATAACCCTTCCATTTGACCAAGTACTGGAGTCTCCGTCTAACCAAACGAGAATCCAATATTTTCTCTACCTCATATTCCAAATTGCCTTTAACCAATACAGGGTCAGGAGGCGCCGTCATAGGAACTACTGGCTCTACAAATCTCTTCAACAAAGATTTATGAAACACGTTATGAATCTTAAACGTAACGGGAAGAGCCAATTGGAAAGAAACAGGATTAAGGATCTCCAAAATCTTATAAGGTCCAATGAATCTTGGCTTGAATTTTGGAGACGCAACCTTCATAGGAATATTCTTTGAAGACAACCAAACCATATCACCCACTTTAAACCGGGGACCAATGGTTCTATGCCGGTTGGAAAACCGTTGGGTTTTTCCTGAGAGTGGGACAACTTATCCACTATTTGGTCCCAAATCTGCTGCATTCTCTCTACCACAGAGTCCACACTTGGGCAGGTCAAAGATTCCAGCTGCCCCGAAGAAAATCGAGGATGAAACCCAAAGTTACAGAAAAAGGGCGACATCAAAGTGGCAGAACTAACTCTATTGTTTAGCGCGAATTCGGCCAAGGGAAAAAATGAGACCCAATCATCCTGATCAGCAGATATAAAACATCTCAAATAGGACTCCAAAGTCTGGTTTGTTCTCTCAGTCTGCCCATTGGTCTGAGGATGAAATGCAGAGGAGAAATAACTGAATTCCCAGTTTGGAACAAAAGGCTCTCCAAAATCTGGAAACAAACTGGACTCCTCTGTCCAACACAATGTTCTCAGGAATCCCGTGCAACCGAACCACCTGTTGTAAAAACAAGGGCACCAACTCAGAAGAAGATGGCAACTTTGGGAGTGGTACAAGATGGATCATCTTAGAAAATCTATCGCAAATCACCCAGATAACAGTCATTCTCTGAGAGACAGGAAGATCGGAAATAAAATCCATTGAGATATGGGTCCATGGCCTCCTGGGCACCGGCAGGGGCATCAACAACCCACTAGAACGAGAACTGGGCTTGGACCGAGAACAAGTTCCACAGGACTGCACAAAATTCCTGACATCACGAGATAAGGCAGGCCACCAAAAAGACCGACTCACCAAATCTCTGGTACCAAAAATACCTGGATGACCAGCCAACGCAGAGCAATGAATTTCAGAAATTACGCTCTTCCTCCACTGGTCAGGGACATACAATTTTCCCATAGGGCAACGTTCAGGTTTGTCCTCCTGAAATTCCTCCAGGGCACGTCTCAAATTGGGCGAGATGGCGGAAAGAATTACACCCTCATTTAGAATGGTAGTAGGCTCGGTCACATTAAGAGAATCCGCAAAGAAACTCTTAGAAAGGGCATCTGCCTTAACATTCTTAGTGCCCGGAAGAAACGAGACCACAAAATTAAAACGCGTGATAAACAAGGCCCATCTAGCCTGTTTAGGATTCAAGCGTTTGGCCGACTCCAGATAAGTTAGATTCTTGTGATCGGTGAGGACCACAAATTGATGTCTAGCTCCCTCCAACCAATGTCTCCACTCTTCAAATGCCCATTTCATGGCCAACAATTCCCGATTCCCCACGTCATAGTTACATTCAGATGGGGAGAAAAGAAGGCACAGGGATTCATCTTAGAAGTCACCGGATCTTTTTGGGACAAAACGGCTTCTGCACCAATCTCAAGAGCATCTACCTCCACCTGAAATGGGAGTGAGACACCAGGTTTCTGTAGAACCGGAGCAGAAGTGAATCTCCGCTTAAACTCCTGAAATGCCGAGACTGCCTCCGGAGACCAATTCACCACATCAGCGCCCTTCTTGGTCAGATCACTCAGTGGTTTAACAATACCAGAAAAAGTACTTATAAATTTACGGTAGAAATTAGCAAAACCCAAAAACTTCTGGAGAGCCTTCAAAGAAGTGGGCTGAACCCAATCATAAATGGCCTGTATCTTAGCTGGGTCCTTTTCAATAGCAGACGGGGGACAAACTGAATCCCAAAAATGAAATCCTCTGTACACCAAAGAGGCACTTAGATCCCTTAACATACAGGGAATTTTCCCTCAAAATCCGGAACACAGTCTGGACATGTTCCACATGAGAATCCCAATCACTGGAAAAGATCAAAATATCATCCAGATAAATGATCAAAAACTTATCCACAAAGTCCTGGAAAATATTGTTCATAAAAGATTGGAAGACAGAAGGGGCATTAGTGAGCCCAAAAGGCATCACCAGGTACTCAAAATGTCCCTCCGGAGTATTAAACGCTGTCTTTCATTCATCCCCATGCTTGATGCGAACAAGATTACACGCCCCCCCTGAGGTCAAGCTTGGTAAACCAACAGGCACTTTTAACTCTGGAAAATAAATCAGAAATCAGGGGTAACGGGTACTGATATTTAACAGTGATTTGTCAATCTGACCAGCTCCACTACCTTCAGTAATAACCAGCGGGAGACCAGAAAGCAAATTCACAACAGAGAACCCTTGATGTGGGTTGTGAGCTTATGCAGTTTGGCTAAAATAGTGACCAATACCTCTTGCATATTATATTGTATATATTTTACTACACTTATTTTTATGCAGGATGCAGCCAAGCCTATCAATGTTGGTCTTGTAAACTAGGGTGCCTGTTCCTGTGGGGCGCACTCACATAGTGCTGAGCAGCCATCTGATCTAATAGTATGGTTGTCACTAAGAGGCTATAAGCGAGACTGTGTGCACATGTGTAATGGCGCCTTATGCATGTGCATTTCTAATACTAAGCAACTACCCCCCTCCATGAATTGGTAGGTGTGCAAGTGGTTGGTTTCATCAGCATTTTGCACCTGTGCTGCCTTCACCTTTATCCAGGGACAGCCACATCCTCTAAGTGCATTCATTTTCTGATCTGTGTTGGGAAATATGGCTGCCTTTTTATTCTGATCAAAATTCATGGACATGTCAATGGCCCTATAGACTATCACAGGTTCGAGTTTTATCGGTAAAAATGTTGCACAGCTGATCTTCAGCTTCTGTGTTGCACTTTTTATTGCTGATTTTAGGACGAGTTAAAGGGTTATTTGTATCGGACCACTCCTTTCCTGTGGAGCGATGCGCTCCTGAATATTTACATTGAGCGCAGCGATCGGAATGGTCTCGCTGCTCGTCCGCACTGCCGTACTGTGCTGTAAGTAGAGGGAGCTTTGCCTCTGATCAGTGGATCTGGAGCTGGTCAGATCGAGTGATACAGCCATATTCCGAGTCTAGAGCTTTCATCCTCTAAAACACGGGTGAGGAACCTTTTTTTCGCTAGGGGCCATTTGGGTATTTATGCCATCACTCGGGAGCCGTACACCAATATCAACTTGAAATTAATTATATTTGGTCAAACATTTAATTAACTTGCCCCCATTGTGACAGCTGGAGTGGCTTATCTTTGGTGCGACAATGTTAAAGGATATCGATGATATTACTACTCATAACAGCTTTTCTAGATTTGAAATTGGACTGGAGCGGAGGCAACTCTTCGCGATCAATTTTGAAAATAACTCGCAGATGTAAGTTCTGAACACATATATTATACTGCAGGTCTCCTCTCAGGAGGACATTCACCACTGCTCATGTAAGGCCTGTTTCACACTTCCGTTTTTTCAAATCCGTCAAAATCCGTTGGTTTCCGTAAAAAAACGGATCCGCCATTTTTTTTGCAGGATCCGTTTTTTTGTCCCATAGACTTCCATTAGTGGTTACCGCGGATCCGTCAAAAAAACGGATCCGGTTTTTTAAAAACGGATCCGTTTGCATCAGTTTCCGTCAAAAAAACGGAAACGGATCCGTTTGGCGGACACAAAAACGGAAGTGTGAAACAGGCCTAACATTCCTAGAAATCAAGCAGTGGAAGGTCTGAAGTATATACATCACATAGGAGACACCAAGACTGCTATAGACACATCACATAGGAGACACCAAGACTGTTCTACCGTTTCCTCGTAAATAGGGCGGCCCCCCGAAAGTAAGGCATACCTTGTTCTGTGCATGGGGCATGCAGGTGTCTCGCTCCCGCTGTCGGGTGCCCGCCACTTCAGCCGCGCTGTTTGCAGGAGTTAATCACAGCCTCGGAGCTGTGTGCCGATCTCCGCCCATGAGCCCTGCGCCAATCACAGCGTAGGAAACATGGGCCAGCTGACGTCATCCATAGCCTCTGATTGTTTCTGGGCTCTGTTTGGCCCAGGGCTCCTGCACCACCAAAACACTGAAAGCAGCACCGCGGAGGAAACCAGTAAGAAAGTGAAAGTGTGTGTGTGTCTGTGTATGGGTGTGTGTGTGTGTGTGTGTGTGTGTGTGTGTGTGTGTGTGTGTGTGTGTGTACGGTACACACATGGGAGGCTGCAGTGGGATACTGTGATAATGGGAGGCTGCAGTGGGATACTGTGATAATGGGAGGCTGCAGTGGGATACTGTGATAATGGGAGGCTGCAGTGGGATACTGTGGGATGATGGGAGGCTGCAATACTGTACTGTAGAATGATGGGGGCTGTAATGGAATGATGGGGTTGCTGTATTGGGGACTGTAAAGGGATGATGAGGGCTGCAATGGGATGATGGGAATATTTGGGGCTGTAAAATGATGATGGGGCTGCTACGGTAAAGGAACTGCTGTGGGTGATTCTTACAGTAGCGGTGCAGTGTCCAGAAAGTGTGTGGGAGCAATTTTAGAGCCCTTATGTTTTGTGGCCCTGTGTGGGAGTCAGGCAATTACAGTACCGTACCGTAGTGTGTTACTTTGATTTGTTGTCTGCTTTTCTGCTGAACGGTCTATATGTCTGACTACTGGTTTTACGCTACAGAACGTTCCTTATGTAAGGGTAGAGCGCGCTGGAATGTTTCTCATGAAAATAAGACACCCCCCCCGAAAATAAGACACCCCCCCCCCCCCCCCGAAAAAAAGACATGGTGCAACTTTCGGAGCAAAAATTAATATAAGACGGTGTCTTATTTTCGGGGAAACAGGGTATATATCTTCTATATATCTATCTTCTGTGGTGTTGCCATCAGTGTATCAAGAGTGGGAGAAGAGGGTTGCATTGGCAATCCAACACAATGGGCAGCACTTCGAACACATTTTATAAGTGGTCAGAAACTTGTAAATAACTCATGAAAGAATAAAGTTACGTTAAAACCATGCACACAATTGTTTTTCTTGTGAAATTCTCAATAAGTATGATGAGTCACATGACCCTCTTCCCATTGAAAAAAATAAAGTTGGATCCAAAATGGCCAACTTCAAAATGGCTGCCATGGTCACCACCCATCTTGAAAAGTTTCCCCCCTCCCATATACTAATGTGCCACAAACAGAAAGTTGATATCACCAACCATTCCCATTTTATTTAGGTGTATCCATTAAATCGCCCACCCTGTACATCACATAGGAGACACCAAGACTGTTATATATACACCACATAGGAGTCACCAAGACTGTTCTATATACATCACATAGGAGACACAGGCTACTATATTTACATTTCACAGGAGATGCCGGGGCATATGCATTGCGGGAGACGCAGGGGCATTTGCATCCCCGGACATGCTGGGGGCATATACATCACAGTGGGGGCTTGGTATATATACATCGGAGGAAAGATTGAGAGTGTGAAGGGTTAAAACTAAAATGAAAGCTGATGTTTCGTTTCCCCATTTTTGTTGCTGTAAGATAAATTTTTGTAATTCGGATGAAAACAGTTCAGGCTGTCATGAAACCAGACTGTTCCCATCAGGTGCAAGATAAGGGAGGCGGGGGTATAGAATTCTGAAGAATATGCCATTATACTACTTTTGGATATGGACATATATGTAGTTTCCGGTTTTCTTGCAATATTATTGGCTTATAAAGGGAAGTGTTACCATGATGCCATTGGTGGTTTATAATCTTTTGCTTAATTATGCAAAGTTCTCAAAGAAGTGACTAAAATAAAGGTGACTGGTGATCTGTCTCGATCCTCCCGTACAGAGACCCCCGTCTTTGTGTGGTCATTTGAGTTGCTAGCAACACACTGTGGAATAATTTGGACATCACTGGCTCAACCGTGAAGGGTTAATTTAGCCCCCCCTAAATAGCTACCCCGACAAGAGCATATACATCACAGGAGGGCCTGAGCATATTCATTACAGGAGATGCTGGGGATATAAGCATCGCAGGAGGGGCTCAAAGCATATTCCTCACAAGAAATGCTGGAGCATATACATAACAGATGCTGGGACATATACTGTACAAAGGAGATGCCGGGGCAAATACATCAAAGGAGACACCGGGGCACATACATCACAGGAGACGCTGGGGCACATACATCACAGGAAGTGTTCGGACATACAAATTACAGGAGGGGCTTGGGGCATAAAACATCACAGACTATGGCTGCCGTTGTTGATGGGATTAGAGCACGCAGATATGACATTGTGATGCTGGACATGTCCAGATGCAAGCCTTCAATGCATGTGCTGCAGTGTTTAGCAGTGAGTTCTGCACGCGCGCACACGCAGTGTTAGGAGTAATTAACCCCTTCACCACCAAGGGTGGTTTGCACGTTAACTCGCGGGCCAATTTTTACAATTCTGACCACTGTCCCTTTATGAGGTCATAACTCTGGAACGCTTCCATGGATCCCGGTGATTCTGACATCGTTTTCTCGTGACATATTGTACTTCATGTTTGTGGTAAAATTTCATTCAAATATCTTGCATTTGTGAAAAAAATGGAAATTTGGCAAAAATTTTGAAAATTTCGCAATTTTCCAACTTTGAATTTTTATGCTCTTAAATCACAGAGATACGACACTCAAAAAACTTGATAACTAACATTTCCCACATGTTTACTTTACATCAGCAAAATTTGAGAACCAAATTTTTTTTTTGTTAGGAAGTTATAAGGGTTAAAAGTTGACCAGCGATTTCTCATTTTTGCAACACTATTTTATTTTTAGGACCACATCACATTTGAAGCCAATTTGAGGGGTCTATATGATAGAAAATTCCCAAAAGTGACACCATTCTAAAAACTGCACCCCTCAAGGTGCTCAAAACCACATTCAAGAAGATTATTAACCCTTCAGGTGCTTCACAGGAATTTTTTCAATGTTTAAAAAAAAAAAAATGAACATTTAACTTTCTTTCACAAAAAAAATACTTTAGGTACAATTTTTTTATTTTAAGGGTGACAGGAGAAATTGGACTGCAAAAGTTATTGTGCAATTGGTTCTGAGTACGCTGATACCTGATATGTGGGGGGGAACCACTGTTTGGGCGCATGGCAGAGCTTGGAAGGGAAGGAGCACCGTTTGACTTTCACTGCAAAATTGGCTGGAATTCAGATTGGACGCCATGTCACGTTTGGAAAGTCCCTGATGTACCTAAACAGTGGAAACCCCCTACAAGTGACCTAATTTTGGAAACTAGACCCCCCAAGGAACTTATCTAGATGTGTGGTGAGCACTTTGAACCCCCAAGGGCTTCACAGAAGTTTATAACGTACAGCAGTACAATTAAAAAAATCATTTTTTCCACAAAAATGATCTTTTCACCCCCAAATTTTATTTTCCCCAGGGTAACAGGACCCTAAAAGTTATTGTGCAATTTGTCCTGAGTACGCTGATACCCCATATGTGGGGGTAAACCACTATTTGGGCGCATGGCAGAGCTCAGAAGGGAAGCAGCGCCATTTAACTTTTTTGGCTGGAATTGAGATCCGACGCCATGTCGCGTTTGGAAATCCCCTGATGTACCAAAACAGTGGAAACCCCCCAATTCTAACTCCAACCCTAACCCCAACACACCCCTAACCCTAGCCCTAATAGGAAAATGGAAATAAATTAAAAAAAAATTATTTTTCCCTAACTAAGGGGGTGATAACGGGGGGTTTGATTTACTATTTATGGCGGTTTTTATGTTTGGCGGCTGTCACACGCTAAAAGACGCTTTTTATTGTAAAAATAGTTTTTGCATCACCACATATTGAGAGCTATAATTTTTCCGTATTTTGACCCACCGAGTCATGTGAGGTCTTATTTTTTGCGGGACGAGTTGACGTTTTTTTTGGTACCATTTTCGGGCATGTGACATTTTTTTATCGCTTTTTATTCCGATTTTTGGGACGCAGAATGAATAAAAACCAGCGTTTCATGAATTTCTTTTTGGGGGGGGTGCGTTCACACCGTTCCGCGTGCGGTAAAATTGATAAAGCGGTTTTATTCTTCGGGTCAGTACGGTTACAGCGATACCTCATTTAGGTCGTTTTATGTTTTGTCGGTTTTATGCAATGAAAACAATTTTATATAAAAAATAATTATTTTTGCATCGCTTTATTCTGCGAGCTATAACTTTATTTTTTCGCTGATGATGCTGTGTGGTGGCTCGTTTTTTGAGGGACAAGATGACGTTTTCAGCGGTACCATGGATATTTATATGCGTCTTTTTGATCGCGCGTTATTGCACTTTTTGTTCGGCGGAATGATAATAAATCATTATTTTTTGCTTTGTTTTTTATTTTTATTTTGTAAGGGGTTAACTAATGGGACAGTTTTATAGGGTGGATCATTACGGACGCGGTGATACCAAATATGTGTACTTTTGGTTTTTTAATTTTCAAAAAATGAATTTATTAGGGAATATTTTTTTTTTTTTAACTTTATTATAATGTCCCAGGGGGGACATCACTGTCCTGTGACCGATCAGCAATCTGTCACTGGCACTGCTGCAGGCTTCCTCATGCCTGCACTCTGCGGGCAGTGAGGAAGCCAGCTCCCTGCAGGCCCCCGAAGGTCCCCGTCACCATATTGGATCCGGGGGCCTGTAGGGAAGGAGTCCCCTGCAGCGGCGCTGCACATCGCGCTGCTGTGGGGGGCTCAGGGAAGCACGGAGGGAGTCCCCTCCCTGCCGATGCTTCCTTTAACCCCTGGTACACTGCGATCATGTTTGATCGCGGTGTGCCAGGGGTTAACGTGTCGGGGCAGAGACTGCCCCTGACACATTGTGCCGGGTGTCAGCTGTGATAATCAGCTGACACCCGGCCGCTATCAGCTGCGCTCCCTCCGTGAGCGCAGCTGATCGCGCTAGACGTACTATTCCGTCCTTGGGACTTAGGTCCCAGGTCACATGGACGGAATAGTACGTCCAATGTAGGAAAGGGGTTAAAGGGCCGACTGTCGGCCTAAGCACTGCGGTCCCCAGGATTTTGCTCGTGGGCCGGACAAAATGGTTCCCCACTCCTGCTCTAAAGCATAGAGCTTCTAAGCACATACTAGAAAGCTGGCCACTCTCAGACTGCCAAGGTTGCCTAGGCCCCTTGCTATAAACAATAGATTGTAATATCCCTGCGCTCTTGAGACTGCCCCTGATAAGAATTCATCAGTGAGACTGTTCTAATGGGCTCATTCTATCGCACTTATTCTAGTCTCCTCCCTTGGGTGGGATTGTTGCGCTTTCTGGGACGGTCTTCATAAAAACTGCTTTCAGCATTCTCTAAAGTAAAAGAACATTTTATTACACAGCGGGATTTGGAGAAGTTGGAAATAGTAAAAGAAATTAAATGTAGAGTGATGCCACGAAGGTGGGATTAGGATAACACATTTACACAGTGTATGATTGTTCAGGATTCTTTACTGTAAGAGCAGTAACACTACCGATTCCTTCTAATATGAGGCAATTTGTGTCTACCTGGTGGAGATGGGGTGTTGTTGTTCTTCCAATTCTCCCCACTGGAGGGTAATGGATTCAAAAAGAAGTCCTCCTATTTTAGTCTGCGTATGCTTAAAGGGGTTGTCCAATTTATCTTCAGTTTAACCGATATGTTAAGGACATGATTTTGTGGCATTTACTAATATATAAGGATTATAGAATCTTCTCCTTAATCACAGACTGCTCGAAATATCAGATGTATAACATCAGCACAAGCACTCCACCCCCACAGGGAGCTTCATGGCATAGCAGCTGGATATAGCCGTACACCACCAAGCACAATGCAGAGCATCGGATGGAGTGGTGTTAAGCCTCCACCACTGGACTCTGGAGGAGACGTGTTCTGTGCAGTGAGGGATCGCACTTCTCTATCTGCGTCTGATGGATGAGTCAGGGTTTGGTGATTCAAGGAGGACGATACACCATGACTGTTGCTAGGGGCTTGATATCAGGGCTCGGCCTTGACCTCTCAGTCTCAGTGAAGGGAAGTCTTAATGCTTCGGCCCAAGACATTGTGGACATTGCACACAATTGTAGCCTCCACTTTGGCGGGAACAGTTAGGAGAAGGCCCTTTTCTGTTCCCCATGACTGTGCTCAGTGATCACATGACTTGAATACTGCTAGAGTTAATCAAGTGGAAGGTCCTTCAAATGCTCTGCTGCAGGTCTCGTCTTGGTTTCTCTGGCCTAGAGCAGGAAGATAAGTCTCTGCCTACAGTCCTGCCCCGGAGCATGGGCATCTCATTAACTGAAAACATCTAACACAGATTACACAAGAACCACAAGACAGATTTCTTTACCCCAAGTATCATTTTAATCAGTTTACCAACCTGACAATGCCTGTAGTTTACTCAGCAAAATCCAGCTCACGGGTTCTCTTTAATCCTTACTACAGTTAGTATATGAATAACCTCAAATTACAGTATTTCTCGGACTATAAAACGCATTTTTTAACAACAAAAACTATTGTTAAAAAGCGGTGGCATCTTATAGTCCACAGGCAGCTTCCCGTGATGGAGAATAATGACACTGTGTCCTTCCCAATCACAGAGCTGCTCTCTCCTTGAGTCTGACACTGATCTATGTGATCTGTGGAGAGCAGGAGGGGAAGCTGCAGGCACGGAACAGAAGCTGCGTAGCGGCAGGACCTTCTGCACCAGTAATTCCAGGACCTTTCAGGTCATGTGACTGATCACATGATTTCAATAGTGCTGGAGATAATCAAGTAGAAGGTCCTTCAAATGCTCTGCTGCTACAGCCTCCATACAGGTCCTGATCAGGAACTGCAGGATGTGCATACATGTGTATATGTGCATAGGAGAGCATAGGGTAGCAGAGCTGTGCATGTCAGTGTGAGCATGCAGCAGAGCTGTGTGTCCATATGTGTACGTACCAGGGCTGTGTGCAGGTAGTAGAGCTGTGTGTGTCTATATGTGCACATGGCAGACCTGTATATGTCTATATGTTCACCTAGTAGAGCGGTATGTGCATCTGTATGGACATGTAGTAGAGCTGTATATATCTGTATGTGCATGTATATACTGTATGCACATGTAGCAGAGCTGTATATGTCTATATGCACATGTAGCACAGCTGTGTGTATAATATCTATCCACATACATACACAGTGTATATATATTACACACAGCTCTGCTATATGTGCATTATATGCAGCTGAACGGCGCCGCAGCTGCATGTGTTGCGGCTGGGTCACTGACACAGCACATGCATGGAGAGCACATGCGTCACATGCAGCTGCGGCGGCGATCAGGTGCTCAGCTGGCACGATCCAGGTAGCCGGGTTCCCGCTGTAGTTTATTTGGCAAGCTCTATAGCTTACCGAATAAGGGGGAACTGAAGATATTCACTCGCCTCCAATCTTGACCCCTCCACTTCCACGGAAGTTTTAATAGGAAAAAATATATTGTTCTATTTTCTGCTTGTCTAAACCTGAGGTGCATCTTATGGCAGAGTGCGTATACCAGCCCGAAAACACGGTAAAGCGGAGAGCCGGCCCTGCAGGGCACAGCGATCTCATCTACAAGGTCTTATGTGCTCAGATTAGGTGGCAAAAACCTGGTGACAGATTCCCTCCCAGGACGGCGATAACTATACAAGGTCACCGCGCCCCACACAGCAAACACCGAAAAGCCGGACCCCTATAAGAGGCCGCGGCGCTGCGCACACGGGAGTAATAACCTCCCGCCGGTGCGGGGAAGAACACGCAATGTAACGCCGGCACCTACGTGTAGCTGCGTCCGCCGCTGTCAGCTCTCCGCACAGTCTCCTTCCTTCTTTCACTTGTGTCTGATCCTTCCTGGAGCAATTACAGAAAACATCAGAGACAACACTGACACCGAGGAAGGCCAGCACCATAGAGGCGGCTCTGTGTCTGCGCTCTGCCCATTGGCTCCCTCACTTCCTGCAACTGCTTCCCTTTATAATTGTACAATGTAGCAGAGCTGGAGATCACAGGCTGCAGCCAGACAAGACAGAAATACTGTAATACAAGAGGAAAGCAGAATAGTGAGTGCAGCTCTGGGGTATAATACAGGAGGAAACTCAGGATCAGTAATGTAATGTATGTACACAGTGACTGCACCAGCAGAATAGTGAGTGCAGCTCTGGGGTATAATACAGGATGTAACTCAGGATCAGTAATGTAATGTATGTACACAGTGACTGCACCAGCAGAATAGTGAGTGCAGCTCTGGGGTATAATACAGGAGGAAACTCAGGATCAGTAATGTAATGTATGTACACAGTGACTGCACCAACAGAATAGTGAGTGCAGCTCAGGAGTATAATACAGGAGGAAACTCAGGATCAGTAATGTAATGTATGTACACAGTGACTGCACCAGCAGAATAGTGAGTGCAGCTCTGGGGTATAATACAGGAGGAAACTCAGGATCAGTAATGTATGTACACAGTGACTGCACCAACAGAATAGTGAGTGCAGCTCAGGAGTATAATACAGGAGGAAACTCAGGATCAGTAATGTAATGTATGTACACAGTGACTGCACCAACAGAATAGTGAGTGCAGCTCAGGAGTATAATACAGGATGTAACTCAGGATCAGTAATGTAATGTATGTACACAGTGACTGCACCAGCAGAATAGTGAGTGCAGCTCTGGGGTATAATACAGGAGGAAACTCAGGATCAGTAATGTAATGTATGTACACAGTGACTGCACCAGCAGAATAGTGAGTGCAGCTCTGGAGTATAATACAGGATGTAACTCAGGATCAGTAATGTAATGTATGTACACAGTGACTGCACCAGCAGAATAGTGAGTGCAGCTCTGGGGTATAATACAGGATGTAACTCAGGATCAGTAATGTAATGTATGTACACAGT
This sequence comes from Dendrobates tinctorius, assembly GCF_039654945.1. Lineage (NCBI taxonomy): Eukaryota > Metazoa > Chordata > Amphibia > Anura > Dendrobatidae > Dendrobates > Dendrobates tinctorius. The sequence goes on from NW_027361763.1 coordinate 11,677,326, forward strand.
GACTGCACCAGCAGAATAGTGAGTGCAGCTCTGGGGTATAATACAGGAGGAAACTCAGGATCAGTAATGTAATGTATGTACACAGTGACTGCACCAGCAGAATAGTGAGTGCAGCTCTGGAGTATAATACAGGATGTAACTCAGGATCAGTAATGTAATGTATGTACACAGTGACTGCACCAGCAGAATAGTGAGTGCAGCTCTGGGGTATAATACAGGATGTAACTCAGGATCAGTAATGTAATGTATGTACACAGTGACTGCACCAGCAGAATAGTGAGTGCAGCTCTGCAGTATAATACAGGAGGAAACTCAGGATCAGTAATGTAATGTATGTACACAGTGACTGCACCAGCAGAATAGTGAGTGCAGCTCTGGAGTATAATAAAGGATGTAACTCAGGATCAGTCATGTAATGTATGTACACAGTGACTGCACCAGCAGAATAGTGAGTGCAGCTCTGGAGTATAATACAGGATGTAACTCAGGATCAGTAATGTATGTACACAGTGACTGCACCAGCAGAATAGTGAGTGCAGCTCTGGAGTATAATACAGGATGTATCTGAGGAACAGTGCAGCAGCTTTGGGCATGTGAATGATGGATGGGATGTGGTCTCTGCAGTATCGCTGGGGATGATGAGCACTACAGCTGCACAGGATGTAACTTGTACCATTTCTTTATCCTCTATTCTATGGTCTCTAATCTGATTAGTACAGACAGTTGGTAGTAAGTGTGGACACTGTGGCAGCCAGTGATGGGACGGGAGGGTCGTGTTTGGGGAACAGCTCAGAGCCGACCTCTGTATAAGTCATCCCTGGGCTTGTTGGTGGCTCCGGTGGTGGCCGCTGCCGTCTGCCAGTAGCTTCAATGTATTTATAGAAGACATTTACCAGTGAAAGTTGAACCGAGCAGATCTTATTCCATCCTGCCGGTATAAACAGTCCGGTGTATTACCTGTACGTGGCCTCTACCCGACCCTGGGACGTGTTTCCATTCTGTCTGGTGGTCCGGGCCGGTTGTATATACACGTAATATACATGGAGAGAAGTCACCAGCTGAGACCGGCACCAAAATGTGTGTGTGCGCCTTGCGAAGTCCTGGAAAACACATGCAAGTCAGCAGGAATTCTCCCGGGCCCTCGGCCCAGCCCCATCAGCGCTCGTCTGGCAGCGCTGGGCAATTCCGGCTCCACCTCACTATGCAGAAGAGGACGCGGTCATTGTGGAGGTCACTACATCACATCAGTCCGAGCTTCCATCACCATAGCGCCCTACATGTAGGTGGTCCAGGCTCACTAGTACTGGTCCCCCAAACCAGGCCCCCCATAACCGATCCGACCATCGACTCCTACCGGCACTGACAGAGCTACAAGCCCAGAAAGGACAGACTGTGCCCACACTGTGACCTGGAGGCGTGGAGGATGAGACCCACTTCCTGCTACACTGCCCCAAATACCCAACAGTGAGGGACACTCACTTCAGGAACAGTGCAGCGTGAGCACGGGGGAGAGAGCAGCGCAGTATGTGAGCGTGGTGGATAGCACGGGACAGAGAGCAGCGCAGCGTGTGACCGCGGGGCAGAGAGCAGAGCAGCGTGTGACCGCGGGGCAGAGAGCAGAGCAGCGTGTGGGGGCAGAGAGCAGCGCAGCAGGTGACCGCGGGGCAGAGAGCAGAGCAGCAGGTGACCGCGGGGCAGAGAGCAGCGCAGCAGGTGACCGCGGGGCAGAGAGCAGATCAGCAGGTGACCGCGGGGCAGAGAGCAGATCAGCGTGAGAGCAGCGCAGCGTGTGAGCGCGGGGGGGGAGCAGCGTAGCGTGTGAGCGCGGGGCAGAGAGCAGCGCAGCAGGTGAGCGCGGGGCAGAGAGCAGCGCAGCAGGTGAGCGCGGGGCAGAGAGCAGCGCAGCAGGTGAGCGCGGGGCAGAGAGCAGCGCAGCAGGTGAGCGCGGGGCAGAGAGCAGCGCAGCAGGTGACCGCGGGGCAGAGAGCAGCGCAGCAGGTGAGCGCGGGGCAGAGAGCAGCGCAGCAGGTGAGCGCGGGGCAGAGAGCAGCGCAGCAGGTGACCGCGGGGCAGAGAGCAGAGCAGCAGGTGACCGCGGGGCAGAGAGCAGCGCAGCAGGTGACCGCGGGGCAGAGAGCAGCGCAGCAGGTGACCGCGGGGCAGAGAGCAGCGCAGCAGGTGACCGCGGGGCAGAGAGCAGCGCAGCAGGTGACCGCGGGGCAGAGAGCAGAGCAGCAGGTGACCGCGGGGCAGAGAGCAGAGCAGCAGGTGACCGCGGGGCAGAGAGCAGAGCAGCAGGTGACCGCGGGGCAGAGAGCAGAGCAGCAGGTGACCGCGGGGCAGAGAGCAGCGCAGCAGGTGACCGCGGGGCAGAGAGCAGAGCAGCAGGTGACCGCGGGGCAGAGAGCAGCGCAGCAGGTGACCGCGGGGCAGAGAGCAGCGCAGCAGGTGACCGCGGGGCAGAGAGCAGAGCAGCAGGTGACCGCGGGGCAGAGAGCAGCGCAGCAGGTGACCGCGGGGCAGAGAGCAGCGCAGCAGGTGACCGCGGGGCAGAGAGCAGAGCAGCAGGTGACCGCGGGGCAGAGAGCAGAGCAGCAGGTGACCGCGGGGCAGAGAGCAGAGCAGCAGGTGACCGCGGGGCAGATAGCAGCGCAGCAGGTGACCGCGGGGCAGAGAGCAGCGCAGCAGGTGACCGCGGGGCAGAGAGCAGCGCAGCAGGTGACCGCGGGGCAGAGAGCAGCGCAGCAGGTGACCGCGGGGCAGAGAGCAGCGCAGCAGGTGACCGCGGGGCAGAGAGCAGCGCAGCAGGTGACCGCGGGGCAGAGAACAGCGCAGCAGGTGACCGCGGGGCAGAGAGCAGCGCAGCAGGTGACCGCGGGGCAGAGAGCAGAGCAGCAGGTGACCGCGGGGCAGAGAGCAGAGCAGCAGGTGACCGCGGGGCAGAGAGCAGAGCAACAGGTGACCGCGGGGCAGAGAGCAGAGCAGCAGGTGACCGCGGGGCAGAGAGCAGAGCAGCAGGTGACCGCGGGGCAGAGAGCAGAGCAGCAGGTGACCGCGGGGCAGAGAGCAGAGCAGCAGGTGACCGCGGGGCAGAGAGCAGCGCAGCAGGTGACCGCGGGGCAGAGAGCAGCGCAGCAGGTGACCGCGGGGCAGAGAGCAGAGCAGCAGGTGACCGCGGGGCAGAGAGCAGAGCAGCAGGTGACCGCGGGGCAGAGAGCAGAGCAGCAGGTGACCGCGGGGCAGAGAGCAGAGCAGCAGGTGACCGCGGGGCAGAGAGCAACCCAGCGTGAGAGCAGCGCAGCGTGTGAGCGCGGGGGGGGGGGGAAGCAGAGAGCAGAGCAGCAGGTGAGCGCGGGGCAAAGAGCAGAGCAACAGGTGACCGCGGGGCAGAGAGCAGAGCAGCAGGTGACCGCGGGGCAGAGAGCAGAGCAGCAGGTGACCGCGGGGCAGAGAGCAGAGCAGCAGGTGACCACGAGGCAGAGAGCAGAGCAGCAGGTGACCGCGGGGCAGAGAGCAGAGCAGCAGGTGACCGCGGGGCAGAGAGCAGAGCAGCAGGTGACCGCGGGGCAGAGAGCAGAGCAGCAGGTGACCGCGGGGCAGAGAGCAGAGCAGCAGGTGACCGCGGGGCAGAGAGCAGAGCAGCAGGTGACCGCGGGGCAGAGAGCAGCGGGGCAGAGAGCAGCGCAGCAGGTGACCACGGGGCAGAGAGCAGCGCAGCAGGTGACCACGGGGCAGAGAGCAGCGGGGCAGAGAGCAGCGCAGCAGGTGACCGCGGGGCAGAGAGCAGATCAGCAGGTGACCGCGGGGCAGAGAGCAACCCAGCGTGAGAGCAGCGCAGCGTGTGAGCGCGGGGGGGGGGAGCAGCGCAGCGTGTGACTGCAGGGCAGAGAGCAGCGCAGCATGTGACCGTGGGGCAGAGAGCAGAGCAGCGTGTGACCGTGGAGCAGAGCAGCGTGTGACTGCGGGGCAGAGCAGCGTGTGACTGCGGGGCAGAGAGCAGAGCAGCAGGTGACCGCGGGGTAAAGAGCAGCCCAGCGTGAGAGCAGCGAAGCGTGTGAGCACGGGGGGGGGGGAAGCAGCGCAGCGTGTGACCGCGGGGCAGAGAGCAGCGCAGCGTGTGACCGCGGGGAAGAGAGCAGAGCAGCGTGTGACCGCGGGGCAGAGAGCAGAGAGCAGCGGGGCAGAGAGCAGAGCAGCAGGTGACCGCGGGGCAGAGAGCAGCGCAGCAGGTGACCGCGGGGCAGAGAGCAGCGGGGCAGAGAGCAGCGCAGCAGGTGACCGCGGGGCAGAGAGCAGATCAGCAGGTGACCGCGGGGCAGAGAGCAGAGCAGCATGTGACCGTGGGGCAGAGAGCAGAGCAGCGTGTGACCGTGGGGCAGAGCAGTGTGTGACTGCGGGGCAGAGAGCAGAGCAGCAGGTGACCGCGGGGTAAAGAGCAGCCCAGCGCGAGAGCAGCGCAGCGTGTGAGCGCGGGGGGGGGGAGCAGCGCAGCGTGTGACTGCGGGGCAGAGAGCAGCGCAGCATGTGACTGCGGAGCAGAGAGCAGAGCAGCAGGTGACCGCGGGGCAGAGAGCAGAGCAGCGTGTGAGCGCGGGGGGGGGGGGGAGCAGCGCAGCGTGTGACTGTGGGGCAGAGAGCAGCGCAGCATGTGACCGCGGAGCAGAGCAGCATGTGACCGCGGGGCAGAGAGCAGAGAAGCAGGTGACCGCGGGGTAAAGAGCAGCCCAGCGTGAGAGCAGTGCAGCGTGTGAGCGCGGGGGGGGGGAGCAGCGCAGCGTGTGACTGCGGGGCAGAGAGCAGCGCAGCATGTGACTGCGGAGCAGAGAGCAGAGCAGCAGGTGACCGCGGGGCAGAGAGCAGAGCAGCGTGTGAGCGCGGGGGGGAGCAGCGCAGTGTGTGACTGTGGGGCAGAGAGCAGCGCAGCATGTGACCGCGGAGCAGAGCAGCATGTGACCGCGGGGCAGAGAGCAGAGAAGCAGGTGACCGCGGGGTAAAGAGCAGCCCAGCGTGAGAGCAGTGCAGCGTGTGAGCGCGGGGGGGGGGGGGAGCAGCGCAGCGCGTGACTGTGGGGCAGAGAGCAGCGCAGCATGTGACCGCGGAGCAGAGAAGCAGGTGACCGCGGGGCAGAGAGCAGAGCAGCAGGTGACCGCGGGGCAGAGAGCAGCCCAGCGTGTGAGCGCAGGGGAGGGGGGGAGCAGCGCAGCGTGTGAGCGCGGGGGAGGGAGCAGCGCAGCCATATGAGAAATAGCTATGATATGCCATGCACTTCCATAGCCCCCACCATAGACGTTTCCCCATCCATTGTTTCTACAGTCCGTATTCGCTACTACACACTTACTTTGGCAAAACTAATGTGCATTTGTTCCTGCCAATAAAGCTTCTTTGAATTTGAAAGATATTAGATGGATTATAAATAGACATTAGATAAATATGATTTTCTCTATTATTCTGTTTTTGCCCTTTGAGTTTCTATTTCCCACCATAGACATTTTTTATGCAATTGCACAAAAAAAAAAATAAAAAAAAAATGAAGTGAAACAAAGACCACAACGATCAGTACGGATTCCTTCTTTTCCATTATTAACGACTTCACATTTAAATAAAAAAAGGATGGGTGCTCCATCAACATGGGGGGCTTTCAGTAGTTCCCACAATCCCCCGGTCACATCTGGCGCTGTATAAGGGACCCCGGACGCATGAGCTGCGGCGCTCAGAAAGAGGCTTCATACGTCCTACCATGAGCACTTACAGCGCTGTCCGCCCCCTTGTACCTCCAGCGGCGCCTACAGATGTTATACCATCCCAGATCCCGGACGTGTCCGGATGGTTCTCGCTACTTTTATATTCAGATTCCAGGATTATGAAACATAATTGTTTCCCCTGAAGATCAGGGACAGCAGGGAAGCAATAATTATGGGGTGCAGCATGATGGGTGACATCGTGTCTCCTCCACCCTCCTGCTATATAATACTTCAGGTTTCTCTGGAAGTTTGAGGGAGTTTCCCATTTCTTAGAAATAGGAAGGTAACTATAAACTGAGCAAGCGAAAGTGAAAGTCCTCATCTGCGCCAGATCAAAAGGAAATTCCTAAACCGGACCAGAGCTAGATGTGTGTCCTCACAGGGCTCCTCACCCAGCCATGTGCGACACTAGTAGTCACCTTCTGGCTGTTATAACCTGCTCTGTCCAGTTGTGTAGCGAGATGTCGGCGGCTTCGATAACCAGTCCTCCGCAGCGTGTAAGAGTATCGGCTGATATCGGACTGTTAGTGTGGAGATATGTGAGAAGAATGGAGGCAAGAAGTGTTCTGCACTTTCTATAAAGGAGAGACTAGATCTGTAATCTCTAGGTAATATCGGAGGTGTAACTGGGTGTAGGAACCTCAGTACGTGGCCATGTCATTACTAAAAAGAAATCTCTTCACAGACCAACCAAGGCCGGACTGGCCATCGGAAAAATCTGGTACGTACCAAACTCAGGGACGGTGTTGCCACCCAGCCCACTCGCCATCAGGGACACCAACACGCTCTGGGGCACCTACTGCCAGCGCTGGCACCATCCCCAACCCCTTCTACTGTTTCGAATACTCCTCGCCCGTTGCTTTAGTCTCTTCGTCTTCTGACTCTCTCACGTCTCAGCGCAGAGGGCTCGATGATGGACTCACTATAGCACACCATCTGTGCTGAGCAATGCAGAGAGTCAGAAGACTGAGAAGACAGGAGCAGCGGGGGCATAGGGAGAGGTGAGCATGTGATTATTTTTCATGTATGGAGCAAAATATGGGACTATTATACTGTATGGAGGACTATGTGGTGCCTATAATAGTGTATGGAGGACTATGTAGTGACCATAATACTGTATGGAGGACTGTGATGATTCCTGGAGCAGACCCTCTGAGTCGTGGCACCAACCCACCCAGGGTGAGCTGACCTAGTGAGGACCACACCCTATACAGGGAGCAACAGGGGCAAGCCCAAGGGGGTAAAGTACCATGACTGCTGGAACTAGGTGGCCAGCTCACAGTAGACACGCGAGTGTGTCTGCAGGAATTAAATCGGAGTGTGCAGGAAACGGGTGTGCAAAGCGGGGACACAGGAGTACGCAGGGTACAGGACAATACAGGGCGAGTGTACAGGAGTACGGTGAATACAGGACAATACAAGGCTTGTACACGGGAGTGCGCTAGATACTGGATAGTGCAAGGCGAATACATGGGAGCACGTATGGCGCGCACTGACAAGCACTCCCGGGAGCGGGCAAAGCAGGGCGCGTGCAAGGAAGCACGCTCAAGCACAGGGCTAGATAGAGCACGTGCTGGGAAGCACGCCTGAGTGTAAGACAATGCAGAGGATGTGCCAAGAAGCACGACAGAGCAGAGTGTATGAACGAAGCATGTGCTAGTGTGGTCATGGCAGGTACGCGGGATGCAGTGACGAGACGGGAGACGGATTGAACTTTAGGTAATAACTTTTATAGATTAATACCGGTAGGGCTATTCTAAGCAACCAAACAAATTGTCCTCGCAGGGACTCAATACAAGCAAACACTGGTTTAGGAGAACACAACTACTCCGGCAAAGGCCGGTCACTATAGGGCCGCCGTATGGCCGACTACGGGTCCATAGTTATATCATGTCACTTATCCGTCCTGACGTCCTCGACGATTGTGCTTCGGCCAGCTGCTGAGGATCTGGCATAGTCTTCGGGCGTTCCGACGCCCAGGCAAAGCAGGGGCACAACAGGCCCTAGAAGAGTTCCTTGGCAGAGCGTCCCCCAGCAGAGGGAGCGGGACACCACCTGGGAGTGGGAGAGACGAGGCCGCAGTCCCCGGACAGTGGCGGTGCTGAGTGGCGGTTGGTAGGCCCCCGGCTGCACTAGGGGCCCAGGCCCTTGCCACGGACTGGAGCGGATGGCAGCCACGGATGGCAATGGACAAACCGGAGCCGTGATCGGGAGCGGCAGCGGCTGCCGGCAGCAGCGGGCAAGCCGCAGCCGGGGGCTGTAGTGAGGCGGCAACGGCCGCGGGCTGGAGTGAAGCAGCGGTTCTGACGGTCAGCTGGGCGCCGTCTCTCTGCAGTCCACCTTGAGCCTCCCTCCTGGCGCGGTCCTCCTCTCTGGTTACGACTCGTGGTTCTGGCTCCCTGGCGCTCCCACGGTCTCCTGCTTCTTCGCTCCCGTTCTGCTGACTCACCCTGACCAGCGTCCTCCGCCCCTTTTATATAGGCTCCTCCCCCAAGTAACCTGTCAGTCCCAGCGGTCCGTCCCTTAACTCTGCCCCCCGGAAACAGACCCCCAAGGAACCTAGATGACGGTCCCCTTGGTTCCGGCCCGGGCACTCGCAGGGGGCCCTTGCTCCTTCACTAGGAAGCATGGCTAGACAGGGTACAGGAGCGGAACACAAAGCAGAGAACAGGTACGGAGCATGTGCTGGGAAGCACAGTAAGACAGAGTACAGGAGCGGAGCACAAGGCAGAGTACAAGTACGGAGCACAAGGCAGAGGACTCGAGTACAGCACACAGCCGAGCAAAGACCAAACAAACCAAGCCAGGAAGCACAATAATCAGGCACCTCCCATAAGGCAAGAGCGCTGGGACTTCTGGGTCAGGTCCTCCAGGACCAAAAGAGATAACAGGACTGGAGCTAGAGCTGAGGAGACCACGCATGCGCACTAAGAACATTGTGCAGCCATGGGACTAGGTACGAGAGGTGCACGTGCACACCCGACGGGACCCCCGGAGCTGCCGCGGCACCGGAATTTGTGATGTCAGGCACGGAGTCCCCCCCAGGTGAGAGCGGCGTGACAAGGACTATGTGGTGCTCATAATACTGTATGGAGGAATATACTGTCCAGTCTAAAATGAAAAATCTGCAGTCACACTCTGTCATTCTGTGACTGCAGACTTTTGAATCCCCCCAGAGCACGCACTATGAGCTGCAAGGTTAGCCGGTTTCTGAGCCATTGTAACATTTCCAATACATATCACTCATGTAAGGTCAGAAGTGAATTATTTGGCATTGTACTATACCTATATTTCTCTGCAGTATCTGTGCATCATGCATTGTGGTATGTGTTAAAGGGGCCCAGTGAGACTCTTTCGCCCGAGGCCCACAAAAACCTGGATCCAGCCCTGGCCATGGGCCTCACCAACTATGACATGGTTTTATCAGTGTCCAAAGTGTCACTTTCTCTAGACGGCTACTTCTGGCAGCAGATGCCACGCAGGGGACTTCAATGACATCACTGCATTGCATCGACAATGTCCACTATAAGATACGATAGAATAGAAGCCGGAGGATGCAGTGGATAAAAAGCCTTGCTATGGGAAGGATGAGGTTTTTGCTTTTTTTTGTAGGCTTTGATGACCATCACACTGTATGGGGTGCTTTGGTATCGCCTTCATACTGAGTGAGGGGACCATTGTAAGGAGGTGGCAGGTCCCCTCAGTTGTGCCCTCTCCTTATTGTTGCCCCCCTGTGCACCTTATATAAATATGTTCTTAATGTATTATGTATGTGCTGTACTTGTGATGCCTTGTATTGTGGATGTTCCCTTTAATTATCTTAGCATCTATGACATCAATTTGCTGCCTGTAGTTATGTAGGGACAGCTGATGGTTAACTTTGTGTGCTGGACTTGCAGCCTCAGGGGAGATGGAAGCTCCTGCTTTTTGTCAGAAGCTGGGGTACCTTAGCCCAGTGCAGACATGCAGTAACAGCCGGGGCATTGCCAGACTCCCAGATAGGGAGAGATTTGTTGCCCCGGTCTCCAAGGACTCAGAGGAGCTTGAAAGGACTCAAAAGGGGTACCTAAGACTAAAAGGACTAAAGACCACTAAACAGGCCCCAGGACTCTGGAAGAGGCCCCTCTGAAGGGGCTTTAAATGCCCAGATCTCAGCGCATGGACTACTGCAGATCTTCGGCTGCTGCAGCTGCTGTGGGTGCTGCTTTAGAGAGTGCAGGGAGAGATCAGGAAATCCAGTGTTGTACTCTTCTCTTTCTATTCCATCCATGTTCATTAAAAGTCATTCCCTGTTGGACAACAGTTGCCTTCTTGGACTCTAATTTGCCCGGACTACCATGGCTGGAGAGAGAACAAGGTAAACTGTGGGAAAAACTGTGTTGGTCCCATCTATGTATGTACAAGTTTGCTCAGTGGACTGTCTGTGAACTGTGCCTTTAAATAACTCGGCCACAACCACACACCCCCTCCGGTGCCACCTTGTTTAACCATTATACTGTGTTGTGGGCTGTGTGGAAGGTCCATCATACTGTGTGGTGGGAACCATATCACATATGTGTCAGAGTCTGGGAGCATAATTCTGTGGGGATCATTTTTTTTGAGGCATCATATTCTATGGGAACCATGGAACGGGTACCATAATGGGTGTGAGCACTAAGGAGCTTCAATGGGGCAAAATAAAGTGACACAATACATATCCCTCCATGTCTTAAAACGTTGGGAGGTATGTCCTTCTGTCACCTCGCCCTATGTGATTTCTAGGTTTTTTGGTTTAGGGCTCTATGATTTCTAGGTGAGTATTCTAAAACTAGGCACAGAAGGGCACTATTTTAAGAAGGACCGGACCGGGGGGTACCTGTCTTGCGCCAGGTCCAGAACTGTCGAGGCTGTCTCCTCTGTTGTCTGGGGGAAAGTGTTATGATGGGTCACCGAGGAGGAAAAAAGCAAAACACGCTAAGTCTCAGACAACCAGAGAGGTTGGTAACTATGCAGACTGCAGAGCCCTGATCTTAACACACAACTAGAAGCAGTCGTGGAGCGTGCCTATGGTGGTTCTGGACGCCTCGTCACAACCGGAGAGCTAAATAAGCCTAAAGTAAGAAAAGAGGAAAACTAACTCCCCAGAGCAGACCCCAAAGGAAAGACAGCCCCCCACATGTATTGACGGTGAAGCAAGATGAAAACACAAACAAAGGCAGAAAAATAGGCTGAGCAAACGATGGGGCCAAACTAACTTGACAGGAAAGGAAAGATACTGTCTGCTGTTGTGAGTTCATTTTCCCCTTCACTACTGAGGCCCGATGAACTCCCTCTTCTGGTAAGGAAAGGTAGTGAGCCTGATTATCAGGCACCTGAGCCTAATGATGATGACTGGCTGAGTGGAGTTACGGACTGGATATAAGGCTGCCGACGCCCTTCTGCCCTGCGGGTGATTTCTCTGTGGGATCCTTGGAGACCAGTCTGAATTCCTGCTCTTCTAAAGCTAAGTTTTTCTGCTCTGCTTTTTGCATTTGTGCTTTGACTTTGTTTGCTTTGATTTCTGGATTTCTGCCATTCCCTGCTGGGGTGAGCTGAATTCCTTTAGCTCTGTCTTCTGAAAATACCTGAGTGCTGATATAGTTTTTGAAGCCTAGCTGCTTCAGGGTCTTTTTCCATATCAGCTGTTGGCTTATGTCTTTGATAGGGTTTTGGCAGATTGCAGACAGCAACCTTCCTTTCCTGTCCTGTTTAGTTAAGCTTGGGCCCCATCGTTTGCTCAGCCTATCTTTCTATCTGTGTGAGTGTTTTTTCATCTTGCTTCACCGTCATTATATGTTGGGGGCTGCCTTTTACTTTGGGGTCTGCTCTGGGGCAGTTTAGATTTCCTTTTCTGTCTTTAGGCTATTTAGCTCTCCGGCTGTGATCGAGGGGTCTAGGGCACCGTAGGAACCCCCCACGGCTACTGCTAGTTGTGTTGATAGGTTCAGGGGTCTGCAATCTGATAGTTGCCAACTTCTCTGGTTTTCTGGACGTAGCTTCTACTTTTGTGTCTGCCTCCTACGGTGACTCATTCATAACAGTCTGCAATCTACCAAAAAACCCTACCAAAAATAATGTCCAACGCTTCTGATAACAAAATTAACCCTGAAGTCACTAGACTTCTCCCACTATATCAGCACTCTAAAATATTCTGAGACAGAGCAACAAGAGGCCAATCTAATAGAGGACAAAAAGGCAAATTGGCAAATACAGATAAATAAGAGTGGAAATTCAGCACAGCCCAGCCGGGATGGCTGACCAAACAAAAACTGAGTTGACCAACAAGAGAAAGTATGAACCTTAGCAAAAATCAAACTTAACTTGAGATGACTGGAGCAGAGCTGAAGTCCAAGACCTGAGAAACAGACTGAATCACCAGCAACAGGATAGGGCATTGGCTGTCTTATATCCAGTCTGATACTCCAGAGATCCAATCACTATCCTCCTCGTTAGATGGCAGACCATTACCAATTAAACTAACCTCACTACCTCCTGTCACTACCAGAGGGAGAACGGATGGAGAACTCCCAGCTGGTGGAGCAGAAAATGAGCTCATAACAGGAAAGCTCCCGGACCGACCTTTGCACTACAGAGCAGGGGGCGTAGCGCATGCGTAAGCAGACAGACTTAGTGGGAACAAGCAGCGCGCAGCAGGGACTAGAGAGTGCTCCTGAGCACTGTAATAGCGCAGGTCCGCGCGCGTGCTGCACTGGGATAACTCACAAAGACTGTGACCAGTATCTTGCAGTGTACCTGCTGGCTCCAGCGACGTGAGGTGCCAGACGCTCCGGGTCCATAACGCACGCGGCTTAGGAAGAACCAGGTGACTCACCGTGAACTGTGCTCTTACTCCCCGGTGTACATCTGTCAAGCCACGTTAGGCTCAGTTAGCGTTGTGGACTGTACTGCATCCCACGCAGCAAACCCTGAACCAAGGAACCCGTTAAAGATGCCGAGGACAAGCCGCCGCCGTCTTGATTCGGCTCAAAGACGCCCACAGGGAGACGCCGGATCCACCTTCACGCTGACCGTGTTGACGCCACTGTACCGACTGAGGACTCTCCAGTCAGGAAGCCGTCGGACTGATAAGTTAACCCTTGAGAACTGTTGCTGTCTCTATTACATTCTTTACCTCATTCCATATACCAACTGTTATACCCCTGTTTATCCCATCTCCTCCTTGCGTGGAGCATACCCCTATTCAAGTAAAACTACGTTAACTCTTGCTCTGTCTCCTGTCCGTTACTACATCCCGCAACATGCTCACACTATTACTGTTTAGGGCATTGGTTATATCATTACATGGTTTGTGTAGAGGTGGTGAATGTGAGAAGGGGGATGGACAGTAGCAAGTCAAAAATGTCTACATTTTGTAGGATCGAGTTATGAATGGAAGAAGCGGTCATGGCGGTCTGGGAAAGATGGTAAAAGAGAAGACAATATTAAAGACCAAGAACATCCATAACATAACTTATGAAAACCTGCACAGTACACATAAGCATGGTCTGCAGAGGACTGGTGTAAACCTGATTCCACCAGTATGTGGTCACTGTATGGCAGTAATATGAATCCCAGTACAGTGACTGGTAATATTTGGTTATGGGCTGGCGATATTTTTCTGTTGCCAAAATATTTGGCGAGTTTTTGATGTTGCAGATTTTCTGCACCTATAAAGTAATTTTTGTTGCATTTTTTTCATTGCGTTTTAGTAACGTTTTGTTTGTTTTTTTTCACTTGCATAAGAGAAATTGGCATGTTGCAGATTTCAGTTTATGCTGTGTGAAAAAAGGAAAAAAAACAAAAAAAAACAGTGGGCATGAGATTTCCATAAATCCCATCCACTCTGCTGGGATTATAAGATGCGGTTTTTTTTTGTGCGGCACAAATACATGTGATGCCATTGCTCTGCTCTCGTCAGGTCGCTGGTGTCTTGTGCGTGCCCCCAACGTTCTGGTTTTTGGACTGCAGATTAGTGCTGGCCTGTACCAAAGCAGATTTTTTTTCTCAATTATGCCAGACATTTACTTTCAGTAGCTCAGGAGACATAGGCTATTATCAGAACGTTGATTATTGAATTTGTGTGTTTTTTCTTCAGTGGGTCAAGTACCATAGACTTGTGAGTCTTAAAGTTGACACTCAAAATTGTTGAAGGACTGCTGTTTACCTCATATCAGCTCCTACAGTTATTACAGTTTTATTGTCTTTGGGGAACAGGGAAGCAGGGTTATTGATCAATGTCTGCTAATATGTTGATTAACCATTGTATCAGTCCATTTAGCTTTGTTGACCTGCAAAACGGTGGAGGACAAACAATGCAGATTGATTAAATACACAATGAGAGTTAATCTCATCCCACTTCTACCCTGACCTGTACATGGCCTGAACCTCAGGTGCAGATATATCTATATTACATAAAAAAGGACCTCTATCTTTATGAAGCGTCTCTACAGAATAGTTAACAGTCCACCATCCATGACTCCATCAAGAGAGACACAGATTTGACATTCTACAGGATGCCAGCCTAAGGGACCACAGCTCTAGCCGAAAGAATACAGATCTGCTCTACTGACCATCACTGAACCCATGGAGATGTTTAGGGAAGCCAGTATTGGGACCCTCCATTCACCTGGCCCCATAGATACATTTGGGGAAATCATGATAGGGACCCTCCGGTCACCAGTCCCCCATGGATACATTTGGGGAAGCCAATATTGGGACCCTCCACTCATCTGACCCTGTGATTAAGTTTAGGGAAGACAAGATTGGGACCTACCGGTCACCTGGCCCCATGGAAACATTGAGAGATCAAGTTGTGAACCTCTGGTCACCTGGCCATGTGCCTCACTAGACTGTCAGCTTCCTAAGCTTCTTGTTACTGCCTCTCTGTGGATTCTCATCAAAATCAGGGTGCCACAGTTTGGGGCATGCGGCCGTGGAAGCCTTGAAGTCGCAGCTGCTCTAATGCTGTCGAGACAGCGGATGGGCGAGACTGTAATTTTGCACCATCTTGGGTATTGTGCTGGGACTGTTCCATGTGTTATTTGGCTGTTTTGTTGTTCAAATGTATTGTCACACTGTTTTGCCCTGACCCTGTGTTGTCTGACTATTATGCCCATGGGGAAAGAGTATGGACTTCAGTGGGATGAGCTCTGGGCCATGCGGGCTCGGGCCAGAGGATGAGAGCACCCACTGACCCCTTGTCTCCACACACCCTAATCTGCGACTGCCACATTACTACTATGTATGATCCACGATGGTGGCATCAATTATGTTGGGTGTATGTGCAGTGAGTATGTGTTTGGGGGAAGAAAAAAAAAGCATCCAAACTGCACAGTTCAGTAGTGTCTTTTGATGCACAGTAGGGGAAATTTTCATGAAAACGCGTGCACTTTGACAAAGCAAACGCAGCAGTATTTCTAAGCTTAAAAAGCATCAGACAAAAAAAAAGCACCATTTTCGCTACATGTGAACACACCCTAAGTTGGTTAAGAAAAGTTTATCTGATTTCTGGGAACCTCCTTCCCACGATACGTCTAAAGATGCTCAGTGGTTTTCGTATATTTTTCCTCTAAGCTATGTGTAGCCTAAAGAAAGCATGTTAAAAAAAAAAACAAAAAAAAACAAAACATCAAAAACACAAAAAGACATTCGTGGTCGCACCTCTGTAGTGTTCCTTTACAGGACTAGAAGGGCCTTCATCTTGGGCCCCACCCCATGACGGTGTCCTCTATTCTGGGCCCCTTCCTGTTACAGTGTTGCCAATCTAGGCCCCTTCAGTTCTTCTCTAGCACACTTAAGAATAATTGTTGTTTTTTTTTTTGTTCCTTCCCCTGCACCATCCTCTATAGATGGCACAGAGACCAGCCTCTGATCTGTGTCGCTGCCATGCGCCGCCGGTTACTGGTAAGCGGACGTCTGTTGCTGGTCACTGATCAGCCGCCGGCGTGTGTTGCAGTGGAGGGAGCCTGCAGGTCGCTGCGCCATAATGCATTTCAGTTGACCATGGACCTGAGAAACTTACATCCAGATGAAATTGGACTTATCAATCCCCCCTCCTGCCCGGGCCCAAATCGTGGTCACACCGTTTGCAACCAAGAGTTTGTTCTTAAGCTGCTTTATTTAACCCCTTAAGTCCCAGCGATATTTTTGTTTTTACATTTTCGTTTTTCGCTCCCCTTCTTCCCAGAGCCATAACTTTTTATTTTTCTGTCAATATGGCCATGTGAGGGCTTATTTTTTGCACGCCAAGCAGATGTTTTTAAGGATACCATGTATGTGCAGATACGATCTTTTGATCACCAGTTATTGCATTTTAATGCAATACCATGGCGACCAAAAAAAACAATTCTGGCATTTGATTTTTTTCCCCCCGCTACGCTGTTTAGCTATCGGGTTAATCCTTTTTTTTATTGATAGATCAGGCGATTCTGAATCCGGCAATAACTAATGTGTATCTGTGTTTTTTTATTGTTTTATTTTGAATGTGGCGGAAGGGGGGTGATTTAAACTTTTTTTTTCATATTTAAAAAAAAAAAAAAAAATATTTTGGCATGCTTCAATAGCCTCCATGGGATGCTAGAAGCATCCATTGCTTGATTAGTTCTGCTACATACAGGCGATGAGCAGATCCCCTATAGGGAGCAGAATTACAGCATTGCTATGAGCGCCGACCACCGGGTGATGCTCATAGCAATTTCTCATCAACAACCAGAGGTCTCTAGGAGACCACAGGTTGTTATGGCAACACATCGCTAACCCCCGATCACGTGACAGGGGTCAGCGATGCGCTTATTTCTGGCCTGGCACCGGAAACGCTGGTTAAATCCCCCTGTCGGCGTTTGACAGTGGGATGTTAATAGGCGCGGGTGGATCGCATCCACATAACCTCTGAGAGTGAGATCTCCTGATGTAGACATCTTAAGATTTAGCCTTGGAGTTTATTTAAGATCTTGAAGAATTCTCTTACTTGCATTCCAGAAACCACTGGAGCCATCGGCGGAGGAGGACATGACTTGGGGATGGGTGCACCTTTAGGCCTCTTTCACACATCAGGTTTTCGCCGTCAGGCGCGATCCGGCGCTTTTGACAGAAACCGGATCCGGCGAAATGCAATGCCGGATCCGGTTTCCCCCCCCCCATTGACTTGCATTAGAGCCGGATCGAGCCGGATGGCCATGCGTCTCATCCGATTTTCGCCGGATCCTGCAATGTGACGCGATCCGGCGTCTGGAAAAAACGGCTACTGTAACGTTTTTTGTCTCCGGCGAATACAATGAAAGCCTATGAGCGCCGCAATGCGCCTGATCCGGCGATAGCCGGATCCGTTTTTTTTGGTCTGAGCATGCTCAGTAGCTCTGCCCACAAGACATATATAAAAGCAAGACAGTGGGACCCTCAGCCACACCCAACATGCCACCCAAGCCAAGAACCAGGAGCAGGAGAAGGCAGCAGACATCTGCAGCAGCAGCACCATCAGCACCACCCCAAATGGAGCAGCATGCTGAACAACGGGAGGGGAGTCCAGCAGCAGATGAGAGACGGTAATTATCAAATCCCCCATTCCTCCAAACTAGGGCTATTGAATATCAAGATATTCATTGGCCCTTTGTTTCTCTTTATTCAACAGCCGCCCAATAGATGCAGCAGCAGCAGCAATGGCAGCAGCTGGAACACCACCCACAGGCATGGAGTGTGGCCATCAGGAAGACAGCACATCTTCTTCTGGGAGCCCTCCCTCGCATCGTCAGCGTTTGACGGTAAGTTTTTATTTCCAAAATCCATCATCTCTGTAATATATGTCTATTCATTGCCTTTTATTTCAAAACAGGAATCACAAAATGAAGAGGAGCTCCCAGAAGAAGAAGGAAGGGGTGGACAGACACTTGGAGTGGGCTCACAATTGGTAAGTTTTTTGCATCAAACGCAGAAACACAACATCACACTACACACAACACATAGAAAACAATGTTCTGCAGACCACACACAGCAAACAAATGCCTACATCCAAACACATAACATTTTTTGTTTTCTTCTCTAGTCTTCCCAATCTGGTGCTCGGCCAAGAGGTCCTCGCAGTGCCTCCCAGGGTCATCGGCGACAGCAACGCGGCGGTCACCAGCGTGTAAGTATAAATATTTTTGCTTTGTTTTTTTTGCACTTTTTATTTCATTTCTTTTGTGGAGGCTAATTATGTTATTTTTGTCTTTTTCTTTAACAGCCTTCACAGCGTGCTCCCGACTGACGGTGAGGATCGAGGACTCGATGTGGACCACCTCATCGATCTCGTCAGAGAAAGGGAGCCGCTCTGGAATATGGCTGACCGCCGCCATGCTGACCTTATCGTTACCCGACGACTCTGGGAGGAAATCTGTTCGCTCCTTGTGGACCGCTGGGAGGACCTCGAAGCTCGGGCCCAGATTAAAGAGCGTAAGTATATACAGTACCGGTTGCTTGATTTAAACCAGTGTTTCCCGAACTCCAGTCCTCGTGGTCCCCACGGATCATGTGTTCAGGATTTCTATTTACTTTGGAAATCCTGAAAACATGACCCCTGGGGACCATGAGGACTGGAGTTTGGGAAACACTGATGTTGTATACTAACCACTTTGTCCTTTCTCGTTTCAGGGGAGAGAATTGTGAAGCGGTGGCGGTCTGTGAGGGATCGTTTCAAGAAGGAGTTCAATAAAGAGATGCGGGCCCCGAGTGGATCTGGAGGACGCAGGAGCAAGTACAAGTACGCACGAGCCCTGTCGTTCCTCCGGGAAACAATGCTCACCAGAAGGTAAATATTACACACCACATGTGACAAAAAAAATGTTTAGATGTAACTTTTTTTTTTCAGCCAGGGCCATACCATGTCACTATTTTAATTGTTTTTTTTTCTCTTTATTCCACAGCACGGTGAGCAGCACTCGGGAGCCTGCACAATTGGACCCTTCTGAGGCGATCCCTGAGGAGACCGGCACCGAGGGACACTTCGACCGCCCCGGTACATCTGCACCTTCCCAGCCTTCCCACACATTCGACCCATCTGTCCCATCCACCAGCACAGGAGCATCGTGGCCGCCTACATTACATGAAGCTGCTGGTGAGGAGATCGCTTTCCCTTTACCCCACCCTTCTGCCCCTGCCACCTCTAGTACACCTGCGGGTACTGGGCGGCAGCGGGGTCAGGAAAAGAGTTATGCGCCAGAGTTCTTGCATCCGAATGCATCTTTCCAGAACTGTCTAAAAGTCTTGTCAGAGCAAATCTCCGCAGGCTTTCAGCAGATCAACTCCAGCATTCTGGAGGTGAAGACACTTCTGCAAACCATGCATTCAGAAGCAAGATCTTCGCCAAACCACACCTTTTTCAGGTCTGTTGTGGAGCGCATGGAAACGCTATCTCCTACCCAGCAGATGCATGTAATGCATTCGTGCCACGGTGCTCTACAGCAGGTTACCTCCCAACCTCCACCTCCCACCACCTGCACCCCCTCCAGCCACTTTCCATCCTCCCCCTCCTATTACATCTGCACCCCCTCCAGCCACTTTCCATCCTCCCCCTCCTATTACATACCAGCAACCTCCCCAGTACCAGCAACCTCCCCAGTACCAGACATCTCCCCACTTCCAGCAACCTGCCCCATACCAAACTCCTTCCCCGTACCAAACTCCTTCCCCATACAACTTTCCATCAACATCATCTGCTCCTACAGTCCCTGCCCAACCCTCCACTCCACCGCCCACCACCTCTTCTGCCTCCCACATGTCCACCCATTCTGTAGCTTTTTCCACACCATAACCTCTAACTGTTCCTTCCCCACCACGATCCCAGTCCTCTCTCCACACTCCCATTGTCAAAGTGTCCCGCAGCCCCTCCAGCAGTATTTCCACCCCACACTACACCGAGTTATAATGTTTTTTTTGTAATAAAAATGCCCATTTGGTTGGTTTCAAACCTTTATTAAAAAAGTTTTTTTAACTTTAAAAACAGTTTACAAAAAAAAAAATATTTTAAATAAAAGTTAAATTATTGTTTACACTGGTTGTCTGTCATTTCTTTCTGCGGCGAAATATGTTTAAAAAAAAGGTTAAATACAGGGTATTTAAAAAGTAAAAAAGGTATTCAAAACCAGGTATATAACTGTGGGTAAATTTTAGCTTTTTGCCACAGTTGTGTTCCTGGTTGTGTTTGAAGCAAAGTATTTCACCTAAAAAGTTGTGTTTATTGTTGGTGATTTCCTAACAATGTACACAACTTTTGTTAAAAGGTGAAATACTTTGCATAAAACACAACCAGGTACACACCTGTGGCCTAAAGCTAAAAATAGAGACCATGACAAGATAGCCAACTTTGGTTGGCAAAGGTATATACTGTTGGTACAGAAGGTACACAAGTTTGGTTAGGGCACAAATCTTTCACACTCTGTCATCCTGCCAGTGTACTCTGCCTTGAGGTGACAAAGTATAGTGCAAAATTGTCCCTCATTACTGAAACCGTCACAGAACTTCTCGTGGTAATGTCATGGTAATCTTGCAAGGTGGTTTCTTCAGAGGTGTCCTCAATGGAAATGGGTTCCTTGCAGATAACAAAATTGTGGAGTACCACGCAAGCTTTGATCACCTCGTCCACAGTTTCTGTCTTGAGGTTGATCGCAGTCAATAGGACCCGCCATTTGGCTGTCAGAATACCAAAGGTACATTCAACCATTCTTCTTGCTCTTGTGAGGCGGTAATTAAAAATGCGTTTTGGTCTTGTCAATCCTCTGCTAGAGTACGGTTTCAAAAGGTGTTCTGACAGCTGGAAGGCTTCATCCCCTACACAGACAAATGGCATAGGTGGACCAGATGTTTGCGGCAGCGGTCTAGGGGATGGGAACTGGAAGGTGTTTACATACAGTTTACGCCCCATGGCAGAGTGTTTGAAAACTTGAGAGTCATTGGAGCGGCCATAGGACCCAATATCCACCGCAATAAATTTGTATTCCGCGTCAGCGATGGCCATGAGGACAATTGAAAAATATTTCTTGTAATTGAAATATTCCGATCCCGATCCGGCTGGCTTTACAATGCGGATATGTTTCCCGTCCACAGCGCCCAAGCAGTTGGGAAACTGACATATCTGTTGAAACTTGTCAGCAATTTCAATCCACCTCTCTGTTGTGGGCTCTGGTAAAAACTCTTCAGCTAAGGAGTCCCACAGTGCACGGCATGTGTACTTCACAATTCCAGATATGGTGGAAATCCCGAGTCTGTACTGGAAATGCAGTGACGAAAGGGATTCTCCAGTTGCAAGAAATCTGTGGGGAATTAAAAAACAATAAATAGTTTTAAATCACAGCATTACATACCAAAACTGACCTATAACACTTGGAGATACAAACTACCACCAACAAGATTGCAGTGAAAGTGTGCTCTGATGCGATCACATCCAATAAATGTGGCTTACCTTAAAGTCACCATCAGACGCTCTGCGGGTGAAACAGAGAAGCGGCAATAGGTGTCCGATTTTCTTATGAGGTGTGCAATGCGCTCCACCAAGTAATCAAAATTCTCCATTTTCATCCGAACATATCCAAAAAATTTATCCAGGTTTCGTCTAAGGTCCATGCAGAGTGTAGAATAGACCCCACGCGTCATTCTCTTGGCTGTGATGGGGTGGATCCACAAACGTCGTCTACGATGCCTGATGCGCTGCTGTCTCGCTCTCTCCTTCTCCAGAACAATCACCCTCAAACGATTCGCCTCCGCTATAAAATCCGCCAAATTCTTCAAAATATTTCCAATCACAACATCCATCTTCGCCAGTAACTTGCTCTTCTCTCCAACCTGCACTTTCTCCTCTACAACCTGTCAAAGAAGGGCTGTAGGAACATGCTATATATAGTTTTCCAGTAGCCAATCCCGTTCGGAAGGCCACAAGGGTCAATTTTAAAAACCGGATCCGGCGTAATCCGTCGAAAAACGGATAGAAAAACGGATGAACCGGATGAGACTGATCCGGTTTTGTCTGTCAAGAACAAGACGGATCCGGCAGAAAACCGGATCCGTCACATCAGGTTTTACAAAACATTTGCCGGATCCGGCGTTCCGGCACAACGCCGGATCGCGCCTGACGCCGAAAACCTGATGTGTGAAAGTAGCCTTACTCCTGCAGCTTTTTTGGTATAGTGGTGTAGATTTTTAAGCACGAGGGTGTTGCTTTAAGAGTAAGAAGCCCAGTATGTCTGTGCCTGGGGGTCACTGTGAGGAGGGTGGGATTATATAGAGCAGGAAATCTGTGTCTCCCTCTTTCTTGCACAGGATGAACAAGAGGAAGCATGTCTGCAGTGTCAGGGAGTATAATAATGGGGTTATCACCTCACACGACAGATGATAGGAGCACATTCACCTCAGACATCATGTACCAGTGTAGTATCAGCTCCTACATTATGTATGGGATCAGTATTACCTCAGAAATTCATGGAGCTGCCATGTCCCCCTGCTACATTTTCCTCACAGACTGTGAGCTTCGTGTGACCTCCCTGCAGACATGTTTGATATACTACTCTGCATTCACCTCAGACATTGTGTAGTGTGTACAGTATCAGCTCCTACATCATATCTGGGATCAAGATTACCTCAGAAATTCATGTAGCTGCCATGTTCCCTCACTTATTGCAGAGGCAGCTTTTGTGTGACCTCCCTGCAGACATTTCTGATATCATACATAAACCCAGAACTCATGAAGACTCTGTATAATACAGCAGTAATGTGGTATAAGACAGAGCAGGGACACATACAGTGTCTGCCATTACTATGGTGGAGCTGGGCAGTCCCATGTCTTAGAGACACTGGTGAGAGGAGCAGTCGGGGATAGTATATGTATGATGATGAGAGGCTGCACTTCATGTCAGTGCACTGTATACTGACCCTGCTGTGTGCGGACTATACCCCCTTCCCAGTTATGGAGTCTGATGATCTGTATGTGACCTCAACTCTGTTACATACTGTGAGGCTGGGTGTGCAGATCCTGTGTAACCAGGTTACTCACTATATGTGGTATATGTGTAAAGGCTCCATTCCTGGGCTGTATACAGTACTTAACCTGTACCACAGGTCTGTATACATGATATCACTCCTCACTCTGCTATATACGGATCACGCTGTGTATAGACATCCTGTGTCTCCAGGTCATTTTCCTGGCTGTACATATAACCTGGACATGACTTCCAGCTTAGCGCTTGATTTCTGTAGCTATTGCTGCCTTTAGTCCTCCCCCTCGTATGTGGCATGATCAGAGTGTACCCACCAAGAGCTTATTTTATATTACCTAAGGCCGGTTTCACATTAGCGCTTTTTAAGCGCACGCACGGCCGGGGGTAGCTCCGCCCCCGAGCCGGCTCTCTGCCCGGCGTGCCCGCCCCTTGCCTGTAGCGCCGCCTCCTTGTGGACAGCGGCGCCTGCGATCGGCGCACCCTATCTTTAGCATAGGGTGCGCAGATCGTGCGCAGGCCGTGCGCTAGTTGCGCTTTGACCTGCGCTGCGCACTTTTGACGGTGCGCCGTGCGCGCCAAAATCAAACTTTTCGGATTTTGCCGCGCACGGCGCACCGTCAAAAGTGCGCAGCGCAGGTCAAAGCGCAACTAGCGCATGGCCTGCGCACGATCTGCGCACCCTATGCTAAAGATAGGGTGCGCCGATCGCAGGCGCAGCTGTCCACTAGGAGGCGGCGCTACAAGCAAGGGGCGGGCACGCCGGGCAGAGAGCCGGCTCGGGGGCGGAGCTACCCCCGGCCGTGCGTGCGCTTAAAAAGCGCTAATGTGAAACCGGCCTAAGATGGTGGATAGCACAGGCCTGACTGGTTTATGTTTTATCATGTGTAAAATAAATAATCGTGGAGTAACTCGGCACATTCGAGTGGGCACTAATAACTCAGCACATGGCGGGCAGTGAGTGGGCACTAATAACTCAGCACATGGCGGGCAGTGAGTGGGCACTAATAACTCAGCACATGGCGGGCGGTGAGTGTGCACTAATAACTCAACACATGGCAGGCAGTGAGTGGGCACTAATAACTCAGCACATGGCGGGCAGTGAGTGGGCACTAATAACTCAGCACATGGCGGGCAGAGAGTGGGCACTAATAACTCCGCACATGGCGGGCAGTGAGTGTGCACTAATAACTCAGCACATGGCGGGCAGTGAGTGGGCACTAATAACTCAGCACATGGCGGGCAGTGAGTGGGCACTAATAACTCAGCACATGGCGGGCGGTGAGTGTGCACTAATAACTCAACACATGGCAGGCAGTGAGTGGGCACTAATAACTCAGCACATGGCGGGCAGTGAGTGGGCACTAATAACTCAGCACATGGCGGGCAGTGAGTGGGCACTAATAACTCAGCACATGGCGGGCAGTGAGTGGGCACTAATAACTCAGCACATGGCGGGCAGTGAGTGTGCACTAATAACTCAGCACATGGCGGGCAGTGAGTGGGCACTAATAACTCAGCACATGGCGGGCGGTGAGTGTGCACTAATAACTCAACACATGGCAGGCAGTGAGTGGGCACTAATAACTCAGCACATGGCGGGCAGTGAGTGGGCACTAATAACTCAGCACATGGCGGGCAGTGAGTGGGCACTAATAACTCAGCACATGGCGGGCAGTGAGTGTGCACTAATAACTCAGCACATGGCGGGCAGTGAGTGGGCACTCCAAGTGTGAGGCTGCACCTTGCTCTGGAGGACACAGCATGGGCCCAGTTTTCAGCCCTGTCTCTCGTCTATTGTAATTGTATGTAGTAGGGTGACTGGGATACAGAACTTGCAGTCTTCTGCTCACACACCTATGGCTGCAGGCAGCTTATATTAGACCTACATATTTCTTACCATTTATGCACAGCTGGTGATTAGAGTCTGTAACTGCTGTAGAGGAGCAGGCGGCTTCTCATTTATTGTTACAGCATATAACACAGCATTGCCCATCTCTGTCTATTTCTGGACCTTACGAAGGGGATGTTTTCCATTATTAACCTGTTCTATACCTTGGTTGTAAACCTGCACGGTTTTCACCCTCACTTATCCCACATTTTGTGCGGTTGGAGGGGTCCTTGAAGTTGGTAAAATATGGTCTGGGGGATCCATTGGGATATCGTTTCCGCCTTTTGGAATTCAATATGGTTCTGATCTGGTGAAAGGTGGAGGGGAGTTTCGGCAAGGGTTTGTCGGATCCCCAGGAAATTCAAGTGAACATTGGAACCCTTGTGGTTATGGTGCTCCCGAGCTGGTGGGGTAACGGCTGGGAGTAATTGTTGGTACATTTTATGTTCACTTTATGTTTGGTAATCACCAGATTTTTGGGGGCTTCAAGGACTCCTACCAGCATGTTAATATTATTTATGCTTTGATGTTTTATTGTATGTTTGTTTTAATAAAGGTGTGAATAATAATTATATTGAAAAAAGGGATCAGTGTATACCCACCAAGTGCTTATTTTAGATTACTTAAGATGGCGGAAAGCACAGGCCTGAGTGGATTACCTGGAGCCTGGTGGTTGGGGGGGTCCTTGAAGTTGGTTAGAAATTGGTCTGGGGGATCCATTGGGATATGGATTCCTCTTTTTTGGAAGTTAATATGGTCCTGGACCTGGTGAAAGGTGGAGGGGAGTTTCGGCAAGAGTTTGACGGATCCCCAGGAAATTCAAGTGAACATTGGAACCCTTGTGGCTATGGTGCTCCCGATCTAGTGGGGTAACGGCTGGGAGTAATTGTTGGTACATTTTATGGTTGGTAAATCACCAGATTTGGGAGCTTCAAGGACTCCTACCAGCGTGTTAATGTTATTTATGCTTTGATGTTTAATTTATATTTTATTAATAACATGAATTTAAAATTTAAATAAAAAAATTGTTATTTGTTTTCCTTTTAGTGGGTCCTTGGAAGTTATTTATAAATTGGTCAGTAGGGGTAACAATATTAAGTATGGACCTCTGGGGTGGGGTTCTTGGAGTTGACGCTGAATCAGCGAAAAGGAATTGGAAGTTAAAATTCTGGATCTGGCTTTTGGTTATGGCTCTGGACGGGTAACTCTGGACGGGGTGTTACCCGGGAGCTTTTGGTGGTTGGACTTCCCGGAACGGGATGTTTGGTGCCCTCGAGCATGTGGTTTACGGCTGAGGGTAACGTGGATTTTTAAGTTCTTGTGTTTTTGCCAAATATTTAGCCAGAATTTTTGGGGCTCCAAGAACCCTCCCCTCATGTCGTATAAGATTATGTATTTAATACTTATTGTACATGTTTGTTATTTGTTAATAAACTGGCCGCTGACCCCCCCTGGGTTTGGAAGGGTAACCATTTCAGGTATGGCACCCTGGTTTTGAGGGGTAATCATCTCAGGTATGGCCCCCTGGTGTGGAGGGTAACCATCTCGGGTATGGCCCCCTGGTATGGAGGGGTGACCATCACGGTATGGCCCCCTGGTCTCCAGAAGCATTTATATTTTATAGGACCCTGTTAGGGTAAAGTCCCTGGGGTCATGGCAATCATATTTTGCATGCCTACAGAAGAAATTGGCTCCTCTGAGCCAGGAACAGCAGCTGGAGGGGAGAAGAGAACAAGGTTGTCGTCTGGACAATGCAGTTATCTGGTGCATGAAACTGAAGAGCAATTTACCTAATCTGTGTGCCCTTGAGCCAGTGGGAGTGACTAAGGGTAAAGTAATCAAGTGCGTTAACATGAAGGGCAATATGGTTATTCCCAATGCCTTTGACCCAGTTGGAGAGGTCAACAGTAAATGTTATCAAGTGCATGAAAAACAATTAACAATGGCGTGGCAGTTTTTATTAATAATGCCTTTGTAGACTTTTTCTGCTTTAGGTTTATTTAAATTACTACTTCCAGATATTCTGAACGTTATTTTATGGTCGGTTATAATGTTGATGTTATATTGTGTATAGTTTTAATTACTCCCTATTTATAATTTCTTTCTATTGATATGTTCATCACTTTTCGGGTAGTGATAGTAAGTGGGTTTAAGAAATTTTACTGCACAGCAACTGTAAATAATGGTGGTTTCTAGAACTAAAATCTGTGATTTGGTGAATTATTAGAGCTGGCTACAATACGTGCAGTATAATTGTTTTTTGAGGCATGACAGATGTCATTATACAGGTATTCAGATTGTGGCTACGACCTTAATTATGGTTTACTTTCCACATTCCCCATTATGGGATCCTCATTGCAGGATGTTTAGCAACTGCTATTTTGCTGTAGTTACCGTATTATCGATCATAACTTGGTAGCATGGCATTGATAAAATTAATCTGTCGGAGCTCTGCAATTTTAATTTTATTACTTGTGTGCACAGACTTTCCATAGCATGTAGAAATGGTTGATGGGGGTCGAGTCCATTTAAGGTGTCAATTGGCCTCTCTGGTGGCGGTTTAGGAGTCAGGTGGAAGTTGCAGACAAGTTAAGGTGGACTCATTTTAACTAATAGAGGATGTAAAACCTCATGGTGGTGAATAGGCTCGGCTTTGGTGGCCAGTCTCAAGGACGTTGTAATGGTAACGTCAATCAGGGGCGGGCACAGTGGTTAAGCACAGGAGTGAGGATAATAGGGTCATTGGTGCCCTGAAAGTTGACTGGCTCTGCTTGAATGGCAAGCCAGTGCGTGCCGCCCCTTTATGGCTGTCTGGCCTGGTTCTGTATGTCAGACAGATGGGGATATCACAGTACTTGTGAATCCCAATGTACTAGCACTTCACCTGACTCCTACTGTGATTGTTTTAATCCTGTGATTTAAATAAAGCTGTGGCCATTTTGACAACCAAAATAATGTGTTGTGTATTTATTCTAGTGCCTAGGTTTACGGTAGGTGGTTTTAAGATGGAGTGGGGGTCCGTCCCATATCCATGTCAAGTCTCTTTGGCTTGGCTGGCTTACAATTTCAACTGCAGCTGTGATATCTGGATGAGCTGTGGTTGCCATGTACAGAAGCGCCCCCACTGCTTGTCTAACTCATTGCTGGGTAGCAGATGTTCTCCTTCCAACTTTAAAGTAGGACGGATTCATTAGTGTTGATGCACCTTTGGCTTCTGACATTCCAAACTGTTTAGGAAGTGTTCTGACCATATAAGAAAGGCATCTAGCGGAGATTCCTTTGTTTGGTCTTTCTGATCTCCTGCTTGGAGGTTCACTTGGTTCTTCTGTGTCGTCCTTGGTGGCTTCAGATCTTATTCACACTTCAGCGTTTTCCTTTTCGGCATCTGGGTTTGGTGATTGAGATTCTTGTTCTTGCTTCTTAGGTTGAATAACTGCTGTAACTTCATGGAGCTTGAGTGATAGAGTTTTCATCAATCACTACATCTCTGCTGATTGTTACAGTGTTGGTCTCTGGGTGCAGGATTCTGCATCTCATTTGAGTTTTGCTATAGCCCACCAGGACTCCTTGCTTTGCGTGTGATTTCCACATGGAACTTTTTCTTTGGGAACACACAAACGTTTTGCTTACAAATATCCTGAGGTGCTTCAGGTTAGGTTTCTCACAGCTCCGTAACTCATATGGCGTTTTACTTGTGGCTTTACCTGGCACTCTGATGTGAATCTACCCACAACGTATTGGGGAGAAGCCATCATGACAGCTTGCCATCTTCAAAACAAACATACTTCTTCCACTTTCACAGAGTACAGTGTTATGAGTTTATTTTCCCCTTCACCATTGAGGTCTGATGAACTACCTCTTCTGGTGAAGGAAGGTAGTGAGGCTGATTACCAAGCACCTGAGCTGGGAGAGGATGACTGGGCGACAGGGATCTCTGACTGGATATAAGGCAGCTGACGCCCTTCTGCCTCGCTGGTGATTTCTCTGTGGAATTCTAGGAGACCAGTCTGATTCCCGCTCCTCAAAAGCTAAGTTTTCTGCTTTGCCTTTTAACATTTGTGTTTTGGTTTTAGTTTGCCTTGCTTTTCTGGATTCTGCCATTCCCTGCTGGGGTGAGCTGAATTCCTTTTTGTCGGTTTGCTCTGTCTTCAGAAAATACCTGAGTACTGACAGTCTTTTTGAAGCCTAGCGTCTTCAGGGCCTTTTTCCCTGTCAGTCTGTTGGCTCTTATTTTGATAGGGTTTTTCGTGGATTGCAGACAGCAGCCTTCCTATCCTGTCCTATCTAGTTAGCTTGGGCCCAATCATTTGCTCAGTCTTTCTATCCGTGTCAGTGTTTTTTCTTCTTGCTTCACCGTCATTATATGTTGGGGGCTGCCTATTGCTTTGGGGTCTGCTCTGGGGCAGTTTAGATTTCCCTTTCTGTCTTTAGGCTAGGCAGTTCTGCGGCTGTGATCGAGGGGTCTAGGGCATCGTAGGAACCCCCCACAGCTACTGCTAGTTGTTGTTGATAGGTTCAGGGGTCTGCAATCCGATAGCTGCCAACTTCTCTGGTTTTCTGGACTTAGCTAGCATTTCTGGTTTTGCCTCCTACGGTGACCCACTCATAACAGTACAGTTCTTTCTTTCTGCAATGCCATTTTGTCCTGGGTTATATGGAATGGTAGTCTGGAACACGATTCCATCCCTTTTCCAACATGGTTTGCACCTTACCACTTGTATATTCGGTTCCATTATCTGCACGCAGGGCCATTGTCATTTTTCCAAATTTGTTAAACACTACAGCAAGATATTGAAGTTTCTGTGGAACTTCATCCTTACTGTGAAGCAGGTAGGCGACTATATCTGGAGTAAGGTGAGAAAACCACCATGTTTACTTACCGGTAGCCGGTTTTTCCGGAACCCATGACCGCACATCTGAGAGAGGGATCCGCCCCGCCAGGACAGGAACCTACTGAGATATAAGGGGTGGCACCTCTCCCCTGCTTCAGTTGGGTTAGGCCTCTTTCACACATCAGGTTTTCGCCGTCAGGCGCGATCCGGCGCTTTTGACAGAAACCGGATCCGGCGAAATGCAATGCCGGATCCGGTTTCCCCCCCATTGACTTGCATTTGCGCCGGATGGCCATGCGTTTCATCCGGTTTTCGCCGGATCCGGCAATGTGTCGCGATCCGCCGTCTGGAAAAAACGGCTACTGTAACGTTTTTTGTCTCCGGCGAAAAAGCCGGACACGCCGGATCCGGCGCGTCCGGCTTTTTCACACAATGAAAGCCTATGAGCGCCGCAATGCGCCTGATCCGGCGAAAGCCAGATCCGGTGGCCTGATCCGTTTTTTTGGTCTGAGCATGCTCAGTAGCTCTGCCCACAAGACATATATAAAAGCAAGACAGTGGGACCCACAGCCACACCCAACATGCCACCCAAGAAAGCAACCAAGCGCAGCAGGAGAAGGCAGGAGACATCTGCAGCACCATCAGCACCAACACCACCCCAAATGGAGCAGCAAATGGAACATGCTGAGGAGGGGAGGCCAGCAGCAGATGAGAGACGGTAATTATCAAATCCCCCATTCCTCCAAACTAGGGCTATTGAATATCAAGATATTCATTGACCCTTTGTTTCTCTTTATTCAACAGCCGCCCAATAGATGCAGCAGCAGCAGCAATGGCAGCAGCTGGAACACCACCCACAGGCATGGAGTGTGGCCACCAGGAAGACAGCACATCATCTTCTGGGAGCCCTCCCTCGCATCGTCAGCGTTTGACGGTAAGTTTTTATTTCCAAAATCCATCATCTCTGTAATATATGTCTATTCATTGCCTTTTATTTCAAAACAGGATTCACAAGATGAAGAGGAGCTCCCAGAAGAAGAAGGAAGGGGTGGACAGACACCTGGAGTGGGCTCACAATTGGTAAGTTTTTTGCATCAAACGCAGAAACACAACATCACACTACACACAACACATAGAAAACAATGTTCTGCAGACCACACACAGCAAACAAATGCCTACATCCAAACACATAACATTTTTTGTTTTCTTCTCTAGTCTTCCCAATCTGGTGCTCGGCCAAGAGGTCCTCGCAGTGCCTCCCAGGGTCGTCGGCGACAGCAACGCGGCGGTCACCAGCGTGTAAGTATAAATATTTTTGCTTTGTTTTTTTGCACTTTTTATTTCATTTCTTTTGTGGAGGCTAATTATGTTATTTTTGTCTTTTTCTTTAACAGCCTTCACAGCGTGCTCCCGACTGACGGTGAGGATCGAGGACTCGATGTGGACCACCTCATCGATCTCGTCAGAGAAAGGGAGCCGCTCTGGAATATGGCTGACCGCCGCCACGCTGACCTTATCGTTACCCGACGACTCTGGGAGGAAATCTGTTCGCTCCTTGTGGGCCGCTGGGAGGACCTCGATGTTCGGGCCCAGATTAAAGAGCGTAAGTATATACAGTACCGGTTGCTTGATGTAAACCAGTGTTTCCCGAACTCCAGTCCTCGTGGTCCCCACGGATCATGTGTTCAGGATTTCTATGTACTATGGAAATCCTGAAAACATGACCCCTGGGGACCATGAGGACTGGAGTTTGTGAAACACTGATGTTGTATACTAACCACTCCTTTCTCGTTTCAGGGAACAGAATTGTGAATCGGTGGCGGTCTGTGAGGGATCGTTTCAAGAAGGAGTTCAATAAAGAGATGCGGGCCCCGCGTGGATCTGGAGGACGCAGGAGCAAGTACAAGTACGCACAAGCCCTGTCGTTCCTCCGGGAAACAATGGTCACTAGAAGGTAAATATTACACACCACATGTGAAAAAAAATGTTAGATGTAACTTTTTTTTTTCAGCCAGGGCCATACCATGTCACTATTTTAATTGTTTTTTTTTCTCTTTATTCCACAGCACGGTGAGCAGCACTCGGGAGCCTGCTCGATTGGACCCTTCTGAGGCGATCCCTGAGGAGACCGGCACCGAGGGACACTTCGACCGCCCCGGTACATCTGCACCTTCCCAGCCTTCCCACACATTCGACCCATCTGTCCCATCCACCAGCACAGGAGCATCGTGGCCGCCTACATTACATGAAGCTGCTGGTGAGGAGATCGCTTTCCCTTTACCCCACCCTTCTGCCCCTGCCACCTCTAGTACACCTGCGGGTACTGGGCGGCAGCGGCAGAGGGGTCAGGAAAAGAGTTATGCGCCAGAGTTCTTGCATCTGAATGCATCTTTCCAGAACTGTCTAAAAGTCTTGTCATAGCAAATCTCCGCAGGCTTTCAGCAGATCAACTCCAGCATTCTGGAGGTGAAGACACTTCTGCAAACCATGCATTCAGAAGCAAGATCTTCGCCAAACCACACCTTTTTCAGGTCTGTTGTGGAGCGCATGGCAACACTATCTCCTACCCAGCAGATGCATGTAATGCATTCGTGCCACGGTGCTCTACAGCAGGTTACCTCCCAACCTCCACCTCCCACCACTGTAGTTCCTCCACCTGCACCCCCTCCAGCCACTTTCCATCCTCCCCCTCCTATTACATCTGCACCCCCTCCAGCCACTTTCCATCCTCCCCCTCCTATTACATACCAGCAACCTCACCAGTACCAGCAACCTCCCCAGTACCAGACATCTCCCCACTTCCAGCAACCTGCCCCGTACCAAACTCCTTCCCCATACAACTTGCCATCAACATCATCTGCTCCTACAGTCCCTGCCCAACCCTCCACTCCACCGCCCACCACCTCTTCTGCCTCCCACATGTCCACCCATTCTGTAGCTTTTTCCACACCATTACCTCTAACTGTTCCTTCCCCACCACGATCCCAGTCCTCTCTCCACACTCCCATTGTCGAAGTGTCCCGCAGCCCCTCCAGCAGTATTTCCACCCCACACTACACAGATTTATGATGTGTTTTGTAATAAAAATGCCCTGTTGGTTTCAAACCTTTATTAAAAAAGTTTTTTTTAACTTTAAAAACAGTTTACAAAAAAAAAATATTTTAAATAAAAGTTAAATTATTGCAGGGGTGGCATTTATGCACATGTAATCTAAGTACATGTATCAAAGTACTTCTGGCAGTTATAACATGGATGAATGTGACACGCATCTCTATTCTCTTCATACAGGTAACCAGCTTTTCCAATCTCTGCTCTGAATCCACTCCTGTGTCTCCATTCAATGTCAGCAAGCAGTTAATCCTGAATGCTATCTATGTGTTTTCAACTCTGCAAGCTTATATCTGGTAACCAGCTTTTCCAATCTCTGCTCTGAATCCACTCCTGTGTCTCCATTCAATGTCAGCAAGCAGTTAATCCTGAATGCTATCTATGTGTTTTCAACTCTGCAAGCTTATATCTGAGGGGCCAATATGGATGGAGTGTGGTGAGTTAATGCCAGGGCGGTGGATGTGTGTGAATGCAGCGGCAAATAACTCTCCTTCATTCATGACTTCTTCCTTTCTAATTCTCTTAACCTTCTGGCTCTTACTGAAACCTGGATCCAGCAGTCAGATACTACCGCTGCTGCTGCTCCTTCATACGGGGGGCTACACTTCTCTCATACCCCAAGATCAGACAATAGAGCTGGTGGAGGCGTTGGTCTGCTCCTATCACCAAAATGTACATTTCAGGTTATCCCTCAAGTACCCTCACTTGTCTTCCCTTCTTTTGAGGTCCATGCCGTCAGACTCTACACCCCCTTCTCCATGCGAGTGGCGGTGGTGTATCGTCCTCCCGGCCCCTCCCATCAGTTCCTGGATCATTTTGCCACTTGGCTTCCACATTTTGTCTCCTGTGACATCCCTACCCTCATCATGGGAGATTTCAACATCCCCATTGCTCTTCCCCTCTCCCCATCTGCTACTCACCTTTTATCTCTAACCTCCTCATTTGGCCTTTCGCAGCTTACTAATTCTCCAACGCATGAAGACGGAAACTCCCTCGACTTGGTCTTCTCTCGGCTTTGTGCAGTGGATGATTTTGCAAACTCCCCTCTCCCGCTCTCTGACCACAATCTTCTTTCATTCTCTATAAAGAACTGCCAGGCTGCTCAGGTCACCCCCACTGTCCAGACTTATAGAAACATACAGGCCATTAACACCCAGAAACTTCTGAAGAACTTGCAGTCTTCATTGGCCCCTATCTCCTCCCTCTCGTGTCCTGATTCTGCATTGAAGCATTACAATGAAACACTTCAAACTGCCCTGGATGAATTTGCACCCCCTATAAATAGAACACCACAACGCAGACGGCGACAACCCTGGCACACGGTGCAAACACGTTTCCTGCAGCGGTGCTCCAGGTGCGCCGAACGTCTGTGGAGAAAATCCAATCTACACGAAGATTTCATCCATTTTAAGTTTATGCTTAGAACATACAACACTGCCCTTCACCTCTCCAAACAAACCTATTTCAACACCCTCATCACCTCACTGTCCAATAACCCGAAACGTCTCTTTGACACTTTTCATTCCCTACTCAATCCAAGAGTACAGGCCCCAACCACGGAGCTCCGAGCTGACGATCTGGCCACTTACTTCAAAGAAAAAATTGACCAGATCCGACAGGAAATTATCTCCAAATCCCCTCATACCATGCACGGTCCTCCCTCCCCCACTGCATCTAACTCACTCTCTGATTTTGAACCAGTCACAGAAGAAGAAGTAAGCAGGCTCCTTGCATCTTCTCGCCCAACTACTTGCACCAGTGACCCATTTCCGTCACATCTCCTCCAGTCGCTTTCCCCTGCTGTCACCCCTCACCTAACTAAAATATTTAACCTCTCTCTCTCTCTTCTGGTATTTTTCCCTCCTCATTTAAGCATGCCATCATACATCCACTACTTAAAAAACCATCCCTCGACCAAAACTGTGCCGCTAACTATAGACCTGTCTCTAATCTTCCCTTCATCTCTAAACTCCTGGAACGCCTGGTCCACTCCCGTCTTATCCGCTATCTCTCAGAAAACTCTGTTCTCGACCCTCTCCAATCCGGTTTCCGCTCTTTACACTCCACTGAAACTGCCCTCACTAAAGTCTCTAATGATCTGCTAACAGCTAAAACAAATGGTCATTACTCCATGCTAATTCTCTTGGATCTCTCTGCAGCATTCGACACTGTGGATCATCAGCTCCTCCTCACTATGCTCCATTCCATTGGCCTCAAGGACACCGTTCTCTCCTGGTTCTCCTCCTATCTCTCCGACCGCTCCTTTACTGTTTCTTTTGCCGGTTCCTCCTCCTCTCACCTTCCCCTTACTGTTGGGGTTCCTCAAGGATCGGTTCTAGGTCCCCTCCTCTTCTCCTTGTACACTGCCCCTATTGGTCAAACAATCAGTAGACTTGGTTTCCATTACCATCTCTATGCTGATGACACCCAATTATACGCTTCTTCTCCTGACATCACACCAGCCTTTCTAGAAAACACTGGCGATTGTCTAAACGCTGTGTCTAATATCATGTCCTCACTATATCTGAAACTGAACCTGTCAAAGACTGAACTCCTTGTGTTTCCTCCCGCTACTAATGTACCTACACCCGACATTGCCATTTCCGTGTGTGGTTCCACTATTACTCCCCAGCAACATGCCCGCTGTCTTGGGGTCATACTTGATTCCGAGCTTTCCTTTGCCCCCCACATTCGATCACTGGCTCGCTCTTGTCATCTGCACCTCAAAAACATTTCTAGAATTCGACCTTTTCTTACTTTTGACTCTGCAAAAACTCTTACTGTTTCTCTTATTCATTCTCGTCTCGACTATTGTAACTCTCTTCTAATCGGTCTCCCTCTTACAAAACTCTCCCCTCTCCAATCTGTCTTGAATGCTGCAGCCAGGATCATATTCCTCACCAATCGTTACACCGATGCCTCTACCTTGTGCCAGTCATTACACTGGCTACCCATCCACTCCAGAATTCAGTATAAACTTATTACCCTCACCCACAAAGCCCTCCATGGCTCAGCACCACCCTACATCTCCTCCCTTGTTTCAGTATACCACCCTACCCGCGCCCTCCGTTCTGCTGATGACCTGAGGTTAGTATCCTCAATAGTCAGAACCTCCCACTCCTGTCTCCAAGACTTTACACGTGCCGCGCCAATTCTTTGGAATGCACTTCCCAGGTCAATACGATTAGTCCCCAATCCCCACAATTTTAAGCGTGTCCTGAAAACACATTTATTCAGACTGGCCTATCGCCTCAACACATTAACCTAACCTATCCCTGTGTGGCAGAGCCAAAAGTTTTACCATAACCAGGTTCCCCGCATCATGTTCCCACATGCTTTATGCATCCATTAGCCCTTTGTGTCTGTACTGTTACACACTTAACATTATGGCTGGTCCATACAATCAGGGCAACTGTTACCACCCACCTTTCGTGTCTACCTCTTTCCTCATAGACTGTAAGCTTGCGAGCAGGGCCCTCATTCCTCTTGGTATTTGTTATAATCTACTGTATGTGATTATTGTTATGCTGTAATGTCTATTGTCTGTACAAATCCCCTCTGAAATGTAAAGTGCTGCGGAATATGTCGGCGCTATAAAAATAAAATTTATTATTATTATTATTATTATTATTATTATTAAATTATTGTTTACACTGGTTGTCTGTCATTTCTTTCTGCGGCGAAATATGTTTAAAAAAAAGGTTAAATACAGGGTATTTAAAAGGTATTCAAAACCAGGTATATAACTGTGGGTAAATTTTAGCTTTTTGCCACAGTTGTGTTCCTGGTTGTGTTTGAAGCAAAGTATTTCACCTGAAAAGTTGTGTTTATTGTTGGTGATTTCCTAACAATGTACACAACTTTTGTTAAAAGGTGAAATACTTTGCATAAAACACAACCAGGTACACACCTGTGGCCTAAAGCTAAAAATAGTAAGACCATGACAAGATAGCCAACTTTGGTTGGCAAAGGTATATACTGTTGGTCCAGAAGGTACACAAGTTTGGTTAGGGCACAAATCTTTCACACTCTGTCATCCTGCCAGTGTACTCTGCCTTGAGGTGACAAAGTATAGTGCAAAATTGTCCCTCATTACTGAAACCGTCACAGAACTTCTAGTGGTAATATTTCCAATCACAACATCCATCTTCGCCAGTAACTTGCTCTTCTCTCCAACCTGCACTTTCTCCTCTACAACCTGTCAAAGAAGGGCTGTAGGAACATGCTATATATAGTTTTCCAGTAGCCAATCCCGTTCGGAAGGCCACAAGGGTCAATTTTAAAAACCAGATCCGGCGTAATCCGTCGAAAAACGGATAGAAAAACGGATGAACCGGATGAGACGGATCCGGTTTTGTCTGTCAAGAACAAGACGGATCCGGCAGAAAACCGGATCCGGCACATCAGGTTTTACAAAACATTTGCCGGATCCGGCATTCCGGCACGACGCCGGATCGCGCCTGACGCCGAAAACCTGATGTGTGAAAGTAGCCTTACAGAGCATTGAGAGGACTTCCTGGTTAGTTACATGTTTAATCCAACACCACATCACTCAAAAGCATCCTACTAATTGTGCACACCCATAAGGTGAAAAAGGGGGGGAATATTCGGGTGCTGTCATAGGTTCCGGAAAAACCGGCTACCGGTAAGTAGCCATGGTGGTTTTCCCTTCACCTATGACAGCACACCTGAGAGATTTTTAGAGACTTCGAACACCTTAGGGAGGGACCACCGCTTGCAGCACCTTTCTACCAAAGGTTAAGTCAGCAGAGGAGGATAGATTTAAATCTATAGCGCTTAAAGAAGGTTGAAGGTGAGGCCCAGGTAGCGGCCTTACAAATCTGTTCAATCGATACCTCTGCCTTTTCAGCCCAGGACGTTGCCATGGCTCTGGTGGAATGAGCCTTGATGCCGTCAGGAATCGGGATACCACGAGCTGAGTAGGCTACACTAATGGCCTCCCTAATCCATCTAGCAATAGTCCCTTTTGAAACCCCATAGCCTTTCCTGGCACCCTGAAAAGCTACGAATAGGGACTGGGACCTCCTCCACTGGCTAGGGACAGATATGTATTCTAGCAGGGCCCTCTTAACGTCCAAACTATGGAACTTTTCTTCCCCTGGATTCTTTGGATTTGTCATGATCCAGTGTTGGATCTGGCGGTATTAAATGCATTAAGTGAACTTTTTTCCTTTGGTTCCTAAGTGTGTCGTTATAGCCCCCGGTGGCCATTAGAATTATCACACGTGGTGTCGTTCATTCTAAGTTGCCCGGTGGTGGGGAATGGTATCGCATCTTAGGTTTAGGTTAATGTTCACTTAATTATGGATCAGGTGTGACACCCTATAAAGGTGTGCTCAGGGTATGCAATCATCGTTGGTGATAGTTGTTCATTTGCAACCAACCTTGGTGGTGGAAGGAGCTGAAGAGAGTGCTCAGCTCAATCTGAGTCCTGGTGTGGAAGGAGTCACAGAAGGGAGTTCTTGGCAGCTATTCAGGAGGAAGGCTGCAGTCTGTCGCTGGACTCTGTGCTGGAGCTTTAGCACAGAGAGAGCTAAGTTTTCTGTTTCCCCTGTTTGTGACTTTCCTTATGTGTGTTCTAGTGCAGTGGTGGGATTAGTCTCCGCACCGACCTATTCCCTAGTGAGGGCTTAGGTTTAGGGCGAGCTAGGGTATTTAGGCACGCGTGCGGCGACAAGTGAGGAGCCTGTATAGGGAACGTTAGGAGTGTAGGGACTCTGGCTCAGGGGAGCTTAGGAGGTCTCCACGTCCCCCATTCCCTATCACAGGGCCCACCACTAATTGTTCCCTGTGTTTACCCTTATTCTTTAAATTCGCCAGCTGGAGGCGGGGTATCCAGTTCTACGTGTATTTCTTAAATTCGCCAGCTGGAGGTGGTGTATCCGGCTGCACGTCCCATTATTGTTTAAATTCGCCCTGCTGGAGGCGCTGTATCCAGGATCACGTGTGTCATAAATTCGCCCTGCTGGAGGCGCTGTGTCCAGTCACACGTGATCATTACATTATCACCAACCATAACATTTTTTCTTTTCTGCTGAGCTATGGACCTAATGCAAACCTTTACCCAGGTACTGCAGACCTTTACTGAAGAGATTAGGGGGCTGCGCGGTGAGATGGTGCAGCAACTGCAGCTGTTGGTGGGCTTTGGAGGTTTGATTCAGGCACAGGCTCAGCCAGAACCCAAGATATCTCTCCCAGACCGGTTTTCTGGAGGGAGAGATCAATTCTTGGTTTTTCAGCAGGCCTGTAAATTATATTTCAGGCTGCGCCCTCGTTCTTCAGAGAGCGAAGAGCAACGGGTGGGAATCATTATGTCCCTTTTGAAGGGGGATCCCCAATCCTGGGCCTTCTCCCTGCCGGATGATTCACCATCTTTAGAGTCCGTGGACGAGTTTTTTGCGGCTTTGGCGCTTGTGTATGGGGATCCTGATAGTGTCTCTCTGGCGGAAACCCGACTCCGTAGGTGTAAACAGGGAGCCCGGATTGCTGAGGAGTACTGCTCTGAGTTTAGGAGATGGGCCACTAACACTCAGTGGAATGACCCTGCACCTAGGAGTCAATTTGTGCAGGGTCTGTCTCCTAAGTTGCAGGACACTCTGGTGCAGTACGCCGCCCCCAGGTCGCTGGAGGCCGCCATGTCCCTCGCCATCCGGGTGGATAGACGCCTTAGGGAAAGACATACACAAAATGTGCCCCCTGTAGTCCTCTCCAGGGGTGAGGACCCCCCAGTACGGTTGGTGGAACCCAGGCAGCCCGGTGTTGGTACAAATAGGGGGTTGCCTGGGGTTCGCCGTGGTGGGGGGTATGCTTTTCCTGTGGGAAGCCGGGCCATTTCATGGGAGCCTGCCCAGGGTGTTCCAAGTCTCCGGACGAACCTGTGCAAGTAGGAGGTGTTGGGTTGTGTTCAGGCCTGCCTACGGTTCAGGGAGTGGGGTTGGCATGTTTTTCCTGTGGGCAGACTGGTCATTTCCTTAAGGTGTGCCTATTACGTGCCAAAATATCTGTCATCTCAGAAGCCGCAGACCCCTGGTCGTTTGGAGGGAGGCAACCAGGGAGTGTACATTTCCTCCATTTTGCCCTCCCAAGGTATTATGTCAGCAGAAGTGTTAGCTGGCGGGGTACCGGTGCTTGTGGACAGCGGAGCAGGAGTCATAGAATCATAGAATCGTAGAGTTGGAAGGGACCTCCTGGGCCATCTGGTCCAACCCCCTGCTCAAAGCAAGATTCGCTAAATCATCCCAGTCAGATGTCTGTCCAGCCTCTGTTTGAAGACTTCCATTGAAGGAGAACTCACCACTTCTCGTGGCAGCCTGTTCCACTCATTGATCACTCTGTCAAAAAGTTTTTTCTAATATCTAATCTGTGTCTCCTCCCATTCAGTTTCATCCCATTGCTTCTAGTCTTTCCTTGTGCAAATGAGAATAAAGTTGATCCTTCTACAATGTGACAGCCCTTTAGATATTTGTAGACAGCTATTAAGTCTCCTCTCAGTCTTCTCTTTTGCAAACTAAACATTCCCAAATCCTGCAACCTTTCCTCATAAGACAGGGTTTGCAGACCGGTCACCATTCTGGTCGCTCTTTTCTGAACTTGCTCCAGTTTGTTGATGTCTTTTTTAAAATGTGGTGCCCAAAACTGGACACAATATTCCAGATGAGGTCTGACCAAAGAGGAGTAGAGGGAAATAATGACTTCACGTGATCTAGACTGTATGCTTCTGTTAATACATCCTAGAATTGCATTTGCCTTTTTTGCTGCTGCATCACACTGTTGACTCATATTCAGTCTGTGATCTATTAGTATACCCAAGTCTTTTTCACATGTGCTGTCACTTAGCCCTATTCCTCCCATTCTATATATGCTTTTTCCATTTTTATTGCCCAGATGTAGTACTTTGCATTTCTCCCTGTTAAAAACCATTCTGTTAGTTGCTGCCCACTTCTCCAGTTTATTTAAATCTTTTTGAATCCTCTCTCTCTCTTCTCTAGTATTAGCTATCCCTCCTAGCTTTGTGTCATCAGCAAATTTAATCAGTTTACCCTCAATTCCTTCATCTAAATCGTTGATAAAGATGTTGAACAATACAGGGCCCAGGACAGAGCCCTGTGGTACCCCACTTGAGACATTCTTCCAACTGGATATGCAGCCATTTACGACCACTCTTTGGGTCCGATCACTAAGCCAGTTATGAATCCACCTAACAGTTGCCTTGTCCATTCCATAATCATTTTTTCAATAAGGATTGTATGAGAGACTTTGTCAAATGCTTTGCTGAAGTCAAGATATACTATATCTACAGCATTTCCTTGATCCACCCAATCAGTGATACCGTCATAGAAGGAAATTAAGTTAGTCTGACATGACTTATTAGTTACAAACCCATGCTGACTCTGTTTAATCACTTCATTCTTATCCAGGTATTGACATACATGTTGTTTAATAATTTGTTCAAAGATCTTTCCTGGTATAGAAGTCAGACTCACCGGCCTATAGTTACCTGGGTCCACCTTCTTCCCCTTTTTGAAGATAGGAACAACATTTGCTCTTCTCCAGTCTTCTGGCACTTCTCCTGTTCTCCAAGAATTTTCAAAGATTATAGAGAGGGGTTCAAAAATTTCTTCTGCTATCTCCTTCAGTACTCTGGGGTGTAATTCATCTGGACCTGGAGACTTGAATTCATTTAGGCTAGCTAAAGTGTTTCCTCACTATCTTTCTGTTTATAGATATCCTGGATTCTTCTATTCCCTTAATAGGACAGTGAATAACAGTTGATGTTACATTTCCTTTCTGAGAGAAAACAGATGCAAAATAGGAATTTAAAAGTTCAGCCTTCTCAACATCCTGTCTTACCATTTCATCATTTTCATCCTGTAAAAATCCTATAGCATCTTTGACTTTTCTTTTACTTTTGACATATCCCCAAAATCCTTTATTATTGCTTTTGACATCTCTTGCAAGCCTCAATTCATTTTCAGCTTTAGCTAATCTGATTTGTGCCCTGCAGGTTCTGCAGACAGCATTATATTCTTCTTTAGATATGCCTCCCTCTTTCCATTTTATAAACATTTTTTTCTTCCTTTTTAGCATGTGCTTAAGTTCTGTGTTCATCCATCCTGGTTTCCTTAACTGCTTCCTATTCTTCCCTCTTTTCGGAATTGTTAACAACTGTGCTTTGAGAATTTCATTTTTCAAGATTTCCCATCCTTCCTGGACATTTTTGTCTTTAAGGATATCCAGCCATTGGATCCCTCCAATTCTCTTTCTGAATCCCTTAAAATCTGCCTTTCTGAAATCTAACCTTGACGTCTGAGTCTTCACAGGTCTTCCGCCTCTAGTTATCCAAAATTCTAAAATAGCATGGTCGCTACCTCCTAGGGTCCCAGCCACTTTTACCTCCTCAACCATTTCCTCCCTGTTTATAAGGATTAGATCCAAGGTAGCAGTTCCCCTTGTTTTCTCCCTTACCTTTTGGAAGATAAAGTTGTCAGCAAGAGAGGATAAGAATTTCCTTGACCTGTTAGTTTTGCCTGAGAGAGATTCCCAACAAATGTCTGGATAGTTGAAATCTCCCATGACAACTATGTCATATTTTTTGGAGAACTTGGCCATTTGATGCATAAAGAGTTCATCCATAGCTTCAGCTTGCACAGGCGGCCTGTAGTAAATGCCTACAATGGTGTCCTTTCCATTGTTCTGTCCTTGTATTCTTACCCAAACAGTTTCCACAGAACTCCCAGTCTCTGAAGCTTCAATCTCTGTGCAGATATACGCGTTTCTAACATACAATGCGACACCCCCTCCTCGTTTATCAAGTCTGTTTCTTGCAAATAAGTTGTATCCTTCTAGCCTTGTATTCCAATCATGTGTATTGTCCCACCAAGTTTCAGTGATTCCAATGACATCATATTTCTTTTCCTGTGTTAGTAGTTCCAATTCTCCTTGTTTGTTGCCCATGCTTGGTGCATTAGTATAGAAACATTTTAGTTTGTGATTGGTTTCTCTTTCTCCAATATTTTTATTAATTAGATTCTTTCGTCTTTGTTCTTCCTTTCCACTTCTAATAGCAGAGTTCTCAATAGCATTTGTCAGGTGTATGGCTTTTTCTGGTCTTTTGCTTCCCTTCCCATGTTGTTCT
This sequence comes from Dendrobates tinctorius, assembly GCF_039654945.1. NCBI lineage: Eukaryota > Metazoa > Chordata > Amphibia > Anura > Dendrobatidae > Dendrobates > Dendrobates tinctorius. Next base: position 11,720,027 of record NW_027361763.1, read on the forward strand.
AGTTTAAAGCTCTCCTTACAAGTGTAGCAAGGCGACTTCCAAGTACATGCTTACCAGTCTTCGTAAGGTGCACCCCATCTCTAGCAAGTAGTCCATCGTATAAGTAGTTCACTCCGTGATCCAGAAATCCAAATCGTCAGTCTGGTGGATGCTCGTTTTGTCCAGACTCATGGCCTGAAGTGTAGGACGCTGGCCCAACCAATAAGCGTCCAGGCCATTAACTCTGTTCCACTGAGTCAGGGGAGCCTTACCCAAGTTGTAGAAAACATCCATCTGCGTATAGGACATCATGAGGAGTCCTTGTCATGCTACGTCTTGGATGGAATGCCAGTACCTATCGTTTTAGGCTTCCCTTGGCTGAAAAAACACAACCCGGGGATAGATTGGCGAGCTAGGGAAGTAGTCAGCTGGGGGCAGTCGTGTGGGGGCTGCTGCCTTGAGACTACTGTCTCTGCCGTCTCTCTTCAGGGGACCCCTTCCTCTCCAGTGAGAGCAGCGATTGTGCGGCGGGGGAGTAGGGGCAAGTTCCAGCCCTCGCCACTAGCAAACCCTGTGAGGGGCAGACTTCGTGGTGGAAAGGGTTGGAGGGTGGTGTACCCTATGGTGTAATGCGGGGGTGTGAGTGTGGTGACACAGGGGGACGCCTCTGTTATCAGGTCCAGAATGAGTTCACCAAGTTTTATGACAAACGAATGTGTGCAATAAACGTTCAGGTCCGGACCTGTGTGTGAACGAGCGTGTATGGTGCCACCAAAATACATCTGGTGGAAGTGTGTTGTGGAGCCTGATCAGCTCATAACAAACAAACATACACATACATAAACTCATTCCCCAGGTCGGCGCTGTGGAGATGAGTGGTGCCTCCAAAATTAACTTTATTGCCATTACCAGCTGCGTGTTTGTCATAAATTTGAATTCAGGTGAGGGTGGGGTGAACTCAGGGTCTGGGCGTCCCCGCTGTAGGGGTTTCCCTAAGGAGGGGTGGCCTTGAGGGTCCAGAGGCCCCTCATTAAGGAGGGGGTACTGTCATGATCCAGTGTTGGATCTGGCGGTATTAAATGCATTAAGTGAACTTTTTTCCTTTGGTTCCTAAGTGTGTCATTATAGCCCCCGGTGGCCATTAGAATTATCACACGTGGTGTCGTTCATTCTAAGTTGCCCGGTGGTGGGGAATGGTATCGCACCTTAGGTTTAGGTTAATGTTCACTTAATTATGGATCAGGTGTGACACCCTATAAAGGTGTGCTCATGGTATGCAATCATCGTTGGTGATAGTTGTTCATTTGCAACCAACCTTGGTGGTGGAAGGAGCTGAAGAGAGTGCTCAGCTCAATCTGAGTCCTGGTGTGGAAGGAGTTACAGAAGGGAGTTCTTGGCAGCTATTCAGGAGGAAGGCTGCAGTCTGTCGCTGGACTCTGTGCTGGAGCTTTAGCACAGAGAGAGCCAAGTTTTCTGTTTCCCCTGTTTGTGACTTTCCTTATGTGTGTTCTAGTGCAGTGGTGGGATTAGTCTCCGCACCGACCTATTCCCTAGTGAGGGTTTAGGTTTAGGGCGAGCTAGGGTATTTAGGCACGCGTGCGGCGACAGGTGAGGAGCCTGTATAGGGAACGTTAGGAGTGTAGGGACTCTGGCTCAGGGGAGCTTAGGAGGTCTCCACGTCCCCCATTCCCTATCGCAGGGCCCACCACTGTAATTGTTCCCTGTGTTTACCCTTATTCTTTAAATTCGCCAGCTGGAGGCGGGGTATCCAGTTCTACGTGTATTTCTTAAATTCGCCAGCTGGAGGCGGTGTATCCGGCTGCACGTCCCATTATTGTTTAAATTCGCCCTGCTGGAGGCGCTGTATCCAGGATCACGTGTGTCATAAATTCGCCCTGCTGGAGGCGCTGTGTCCAGTCACACGTGATCATTACAGGATTATCACAGAAGGATGGGAGAATAATCTCTTGACCTAGATGGAAATCTGACGCTACCTTAGGCAGATAAGCGGGGTCTGTCCTTAGCACCACCCTGTCTTGAAAAACTTGTGTATAGGGTGGATTTACTGAGAGAGCCTGCAGGTCGCTTATTCTACGGGCTGAAGTAAGGGCCACTAAAATGATTGTTTTTAGGGTCAGAAATTTTACAGGGAGCTGATGTAATGGTTCATATGGTTCTTTTGTAAGGGCCTCTAGTACTAGGTTTAAATCCCAAGGAGCTATCCTGGGTATTGGAATAGATTTAGCCCTATGACATGATTTGATGAATTTGGCTATCCATCTATTTGCTGCCAAGTTGCAGTTATAGAGTGCCCCTAGTGCAGATACCTGAACCTTAAGTGTATTTACCGCTAATCCTAGCTGTAAACCTGCTTGTAAAAACTCCCAAGATGGCACTAATCGGGGGTTCTTGTACTAACGGCTTACCTAGGAACTGTAGGAAATTATTCTATATTTAGCCGTAGATGTTGGTTGTCACCGGTTTCCCACTTTTAAGCAGGGTGGCCACCAACCCCGGGGAGAACCCTTTACCCCTTAAAAGCGACCATTCAAATTCCACGCCGTCAGATGGAATCCCTTGACCTGTGCGTGGAGTATTGGGCCCTGGGCTAGAAGGTCCGGGATGTCTGGCAGAACCCATGGATCGGAGACTGACATTCTCCGTAGTAGAGCAAACCAGGGCCTTTTTGGCCAGAATGGGGCTATCAGAATTACTCTGGCTCGATCGGTCCTGATGTTCCTGACCACTGTTGGGATCTTAGCGACTGGGGGAAACGCATAGGTCAGCTTGAAGTCCCACTGAATGTGCAGAGAGTCCACTGCCCATGGATCTTCCTTTGGGTTTAGGGAGCAAAACCTTTGTGTTTGCCTGTTGTGCTTGTTGGCAAAGAGGTCTATCACTGGTTCTCCCCAGAGCTGCGTTATTTTTTGAAAAATGGACCGATTTAGGACCCATTCTCCCTGCCTCAGAGTATTGCGGCTTAGAAAATCGGCCTCTATGTTTTCTGCCCCTTTTATGTGTAAGGCTGTTAAAGAGAGTGTAAGTGTTGCTCTGCCTTGCTCAGGATGTTGTCTGCTGCTTTCATTAGGGGGTACGATTTTGTCCTCCCTGGTGGTTGATGTATGCCACCGTCACTTTGTCTTCTGACATGATGCAGACCTCGCGACCCTCGAGTAGGGGAAAGAAGTGGGTTAGGGCTTTGTTCACAGCCGACAATTCTCTGAGATTGGAGGATGCCCTTCTTTTTTGAGGTGTCCAGGACCCCTGGCCTACGTGACCCCTTAGGTGCGCCCCCCCACCCCAGGGAGCTTGCGTCCGTTAGAATCACATCTGTCACCTGTTTGTCCCAAGGTATTCCTGCGGCCAAATTTGTATTGTCCAGCCACCAGTTGAGAGTGTCTCTGGTCTGTAATGAAAGCTCTAGACCTCCTTCTAAACGCCCTCCTAGCGCTGTGTGCTGCTAGTATCTCCCACTGGAGTTGACAGGTATGAAATTGAGCCCACCTGACTGCAGGAATACAGGACGTCAGAGTGCCTAGAAGAGACATCGCTTTCCTCAACATCATCTGAGGTTGGTCTCTGGCTGACAAAGCCATGTTCCGCACCTTCTTTTTTGGCCTCCGGAAGCAGACCCACCTGTCGTTTTGAGTCCAGGATAAATCCCAGGAAGGTCTGTTGCTTTAGGGGTTGTAGTTTTGATTTTTTGAAATTTATTATCCACCCCAATTCTTGTAAGGTGTCGGTCACCTGACTTAACTGCGCAGTACATTGAGCCTCAGAGTTGCCCACTATGAGGAAATAGTCCAGATAATGCATCTTGAATCCGAAGGAAAGCTGTTACCTCCGCTATGACCTTGGTGAACACTCTCGGGGCTATGGATATACCAAACAGAAGAGCTGTGAACTGGAAGTGCTTCAGTATGCCTTGGATATAAAGTGCTACCCTCAAGTATTTTTGGTAATCTGGATGGATAGGGATATGATAATATGCATCCTTCAGATCGACTACAGCCATAAAGCAGTCTTGATGTAGTAGCTTTATGGTCGTAGTCACTGACTCCATCTTGAAGGTCTGATTCCTTATCCACCGATTGAGTCCTCTGAGGTTTATAATTGTCCTGAATGATTGGTCCGGTTTCTTAATCAAAAAAAGTGGTGAATAGAACCCCCTTCCCTTCTGTGTGTCTGGGACTTCGTAAAGGACCTGTTTGTCTATTAATTTCAGGATCTCTGCTTCCAAGGCCAATTGTTCTTCGGCCGCTCTTCTGATAGGGGTAACTACGAACACGGGTTTCGAATGGCGAACAAAGGGGATTTTCAGGCCTTCTTTTAAGATGCCTAGGATCCAGGTATTGGAGGAGATCTCTTCCCAGGCCTGGGAAAAGAGTGCTAATCTCCCCCCTACTGGAATACTGGTGTCATTGTGGTGACTTTTGGAGGTGAAGGTACCCCCACCAAGCAAAGCCTTACTCCTTTTTCCTTTTGTCCTCCCATCTTCTTCTATCGGCCGGAGGACACCCCCTACTGAACATTCCGCCCCTCCGAAAGGGCTGTCTCCTCTGCTCTATTGGGAACCTGGTGAAGCCTTTTTTCCTATCGCTTGCTTTTTCCAGGATGTCGTCCAAGTTCTTCCCGAATAAGAATTTCCCATCACAGGGGAGAGAGCACAGTTTAGCCTTAGATTGCAGGTCACCCAGACAGCCTTTAAGCCAAAGTGCTCACCTAGCAGCATTTGATAAACTTGCTGCTCTGGCAGTTAACCTCATAGAATCTGCTGAGGTGTCCGCTAAAAAAGCTGCTGCCCCATGCAAGAGATACATATCTGCCAATATTTTCTCTCTTGGAACCCTTGATGCTAATTTTTCTTCCAACTGCTGCAGCCAGATCATGAGGGAGCGTGCCGTGCAGGTGCCAGCTATCGCCGGCTTTAGTCCTCCTGCTGTCGCTTCCCATGCATGCCTCAGATATGAGTCTACCTTCTTATCTAGTGGGTCTCTAAGAACCCCTGAATCTTCCAGGGGCAGGGCCGATTTTTTTGAAGACCTGGATACTGCCGCGTCTATTTTTGGGACTTAGTCCCATATTTCCGCGTCCTTGTGCTCAAAAGGGTATCGCCTTTTTGGAGGTGGAGGGAAGAGTCCCTGTCTTTTCGTGTTTCCTCCACTCTCTATGAGTGCCTAAATCCTTTCATTCACTGGAAAGGTACGCTTTTTCCTCTCCTGGAGCCCCCCAAACATAACATCTTCTAGGGTTTTTGCAGTTTTCTCTTCCTGTAGGCCCATTGTTGTCCTAATGGCTTTTAGGAGGGCATCTGTGTCTTCCACCGGAAAACATGGCTTACCCCCTGTGTTACTGTCTGAGGAGTCTAATGAGGATGCCTGTTCCGATTGGGACGAGGCTGAAGAGAAATTCGAGGGAGAACTAGGGGGATCCTTTCTACCTTTCCTCTTTTTTTTTTTTTTTTAAATAGGGTCTTAATTGAACCCTCCATTTCCGACCTAAGTGCAGATATCAGATTAGCCGCGAAACTAGGCGCTTCCTCTGCCATAGTTCGCTGAATACAACCGGCACAGAGATCTTTCTGCCAGTCTCTGCTAGGGCCGCTTTACATATGGCGCAGTCCCTTTTATTTTTCTTGCTTCCTGCTTTTTTGGGCCTTTCCTACGGGGTCAAACAGACAGAGAAACCCTATTAACAAAATGCTAGCATTCACGAAGATCACTCACCACCCGAAATCAAGGGTACCGGACTCTGAGGCTGCGTCGGAGCATGTGACCTGTGCTCTTTGGACCTTGAGGAGTCCCCCGACCTTCGGCTGGGGCGACTGTTGCTTGAACAGCTTCCATGTTTTCTGCCAGGAGGGCTGTGAGGGAGGCAGGGACACTGAACGCTCCTGTTCTGACTCCATCTTGCACCGCTCGTTCTGCCGCTGTTTCCCCTTTTAAATGACGCGCCTCCATCCTGGTGAGCGTCTCCCCCTCCCCACCCTGGGACCGCCGGCTGACCGCTTTCGAAAGCCGGCCGGCGTCGCACCCGGCGCCATTACACAGTCGCCTTTTGCTGACGTCAGCCGGCACACCCAGAATCCCTAGCGCCGCTGACATCAGCGGCCGGAAGAAGCCAGCGTCTCTCCCCTGCCACGGGGATCGAGATGCGGCGTGCGCGAGGGGAGGGCAGCGCGGTGGGGGCTCCCCGGAGCCACCGAGGATCCCACCAGCGCCCACACGAACCTGGAACCCCAGAGGGCCCGGGGACTGTGCTTCCAGCACCCGACGGCCAGCGCTACACATAAGATACCTGTTCTTCCCGCGCCGGGACGGGGCTGGGTTCTTTTTTTCCCCTCTTTCTTTTTTTTCTTTGCCCATGACAGGCACCGCCGACCGTGGGGTTCCTTCCACGACAGGAACCCAAACTGAAGTGGGGGAGAGGTGCCGCCCCTTTTATCTCAGTAGGTTCCTGTCCTGGCGGGGCGGATCCCTCTCTCAGGTATGCTGTCATGAGTGAAGGGAAAATCTCTCTTCTTGCTAGGAGTTTGAACACTCATTGGACCACATATCTGTATGTATCAGATTCAGTGGCTGTGCAGATCTATTGGTGCTTATTTTAGGAAAGGATTTTCTGGACATTTTCCCTTGAAGACAGCTAGTGAACTTCATCATTTGACTACACTGGTTGATTTCAGTACCATTTGCAAGTTGAGCTAGCTTCCTTACTGCTTCTGGGTCTCTGTGCCCAAGACGTCTGTGCCATACATGGATACAGTTCTTATGCAGATCTTGTCTATCAGCTAAAATGCAAAGAGTGTACAGTTCTAAAATTGATCTTGGATTTTTCCTTCAGCAAGAGTGTGACTCTTCTTTGAGATGATGCAGCAGTTATCTCTAAAAGTAACTACATTCACCTTTTCTGTGAGCTTCGTCACTGACAGAAGATTGCTTTCAAGGCTGAGAACATAGAGGACATGCTTTATTGGGATCTTTCTGCTTTGTGCTCAGGAAACCGGAGAGTGGAGGTAGCAATGTCCTTCTTCTGAAGTCATATAGTGACCATTAGCTAAGATGACCTTTGCTGACTTGCTTTCATCAAGGTCAGTGAAGAAATCCTTGTTATTTGTCATATGACTGCTTGCACCAGAATCTATACACCATATATGCTTTGCAGATGGGCCTGTACTGGCATTAAATGCAACTTCTACACATGCAGAATCTTCCTTTACAGCTGTTTTAACAACTTGACTGTTCTGCTTTTTAAGCTGACTCATTCTTAGTTTCCAAATTCTGCAGTCTGCTTTAAGGTGGCTGAGCTTTTTACAGACAAAACATTCACGAGTTTCTCTTAGATTGCCCTTATATTTAGGGAAATCCTGTGTCTTTAATGCCATTTATCTTCTGAATTCTTCACTGCCGCTTACACGCTGCATTTTTCTCGTGAATTCATCCAAAAGTTTGCCGTTAACATACTCTAGTGTCAGCTCATCATCTGGCTGTGCCTCTAGTGCAGTCACACGTGTGTCATAACTTTCTTGAAGACCACTTAATAGTTCAGCAAAATGAAAATCTTTAATTTCTTCTCAATACCACCAAGACGCGCCACAATCTCTAGGGTGTTTCTTAAATAGTCCTGCATATTCTGTACATCACTAAGGTTAGACTGATACAGCTTTCTTATGAAATAAAGCTCATTGCCGAGATTTGATCTTTCATGCACTTTCTGTAACCCATCCCACATCTCTTTTGCAGTTGCACACTTGCATATATGCACAATCTGATTATCACCTACACTGAGGGAGATCGTGCTTTGTGCTTTCTGACCCTTCTCTAGCCAATCATCTGGTAATGGAGGAGCCACTTGTTCCTGAGTACATTTCCAAATACCTTCTCTTATGAGAAGCATCTTCACCTTGAATTTCCAGGACTGGTAATTCTGGTTAGTGAGGCTTGGCACTGAGAACTTGACAGGTTTGCTGCTAGTGGACATCTCTGTTGCTCTGTGCTGCTTTTGCTCTGGGCTTCTGTTGCTGTGTCACTCTGGGCCCATAACCTGTTGGCAGCAGATTATTCAGGATACTCTCCAAGTGTGTGTGACAACAGAGCTTCTTTATTCAGGAAAAATATATAAGCTTAACAGATCAGGAATAAATCATTTGTGTGTCTATCTGTGCAGCATCTACAGCAGACCACTTCTCTCATACATAGAACAGGAAGTACAGTCACATGCTCTCCCTGGGAGTTTTTTTTTTGTTCTAACTTTATGAACAGCATACAAAACTAGTAACTAAAACACTCATAGGAATGGAGTTTCAAACATTCTAACACTCACCACCCTCTCCAGCTGGGTAGTGTATGTCACTGCGTTCTACAGCCCCTGCTCCGCCTCAGACATGGAGGCAGGAGGAGAGGGACCATTAGCTGAAAACTTGTACCGGGAGAGTAAAGAAGCTGGCCATCACCTTAGGCCAGCAGAAGAGGAAAATCTACTTCAGCACCCCCAGTTACCCACCTCAACCCAATGTACCACTATGCCCACTGGCACCACAGCTCCTGGTCCATGCATGGCACCAACAACACTGTCTCCACAATTATTCGGGCCCCAAGCAGTTCAACCCAGCTGTGGTCAATCTGGTCCCTGCCAAACCAACTGACAAAAGGGAAAGAATCTCCTCCCAAAGGGAAAAAAAAAGGCCAATAAAATGTTCAGGTTTATAACAAAAAGTGTCCAATTTGCCTCTAAACTCAAAACTCCAAATTAAGGGCAGGACAAAATTCTTGGCCCCAATCAAGTTCCAGAGAAATTCAAGCTGTCCTGCAGGCTCAGGGTGCATCAGTGTTAGCGCTAACTATCCATTGACATTTGAATGAAATGAAACACTGACAGGAGGCCCAAAAGGACCCCACTACTGACAAAGGACATGCAAGAGCCATACTGCAGTTTGCCAAAATGTATGTGAGTGACCCAAAATCCTTCTGGCAAAACATGGATAGATGAGACCAAGATGGAGATTTTGGTTAAGTACATCATTCTACCGTTTATTGAAAACAAACGGAAGCCTACAAAAGAAAAGAACACAGTACTTACAGTCAAATATGGTGGGAGGTTCAAAGAGGTTTTGAGGTTGTTTTGCCATCTCTGGCACTGGGTGCCTTATCTGTGTGCAAGGCATCATAAAATTTGAAGCTTGGCCATTACATTGACAAAAAGGATTTTGGGTCACAGTGTAAGACAGACAAGGACTCCAAACAAACTTCAAGAAGCACTCAAATGGATGGAAACAAAAGTGCTGGAGAGTTCTGAAGTGGCCAGCAATGAGTCTGGATCTAAATCCCATTGATCCCCTGTGGAGAGATCTTAAAATTGCTGTTGTAGAAGGCGCCTTCAAATATGAGAGACCTAGAGCAGTTTACAAAAGACGACTGGTCCAAACTTCCAGCTGAGAGGTGTAAGAAGGTAGTTGATGGTTATAGGAAGCGATTGGAATAAATAACTAAGCAAAGGGTGCAATCAAATATTAAGATGAGGGTGCCAGTTTTGCCCAACCAATTTTGGCAGTTTTGTGTGGACTTGTGTCCAATTTGCCTTAACCTGTTTTCTTTGCCATGTGTAGCTTTTACTGCCCATGTCCCACGCCTGGGGAAAGGCATGTAAAGAAAGGGGGTCCATGTAATATCCCAGGGTTATGCATTACCATGTTATGAGTTTCTGTACGATATGCAAGTTTTACACTATTTTCTGAAGGAATCCATTATGATTGTGTATCAGAGAGTCAGCACTCATTGCATTATTTCAGGTAATTGATAATTAACCTCCTTACTGAGCGAGCCGTTAGGAACATAGTTGCTGCAGTTTTGTACCCAATGACCACTCCAGCAAGATAGAGTTTTATTTAGAGTCTAGTCAGAGTCTAGTTGACTTCCAGTTAGAGAACCGCTAAAGAATTTTTTCAAAATTCCATTCTGATTATGATTGGCGGCAAATATTGTTTGGAGTTAAAGGGAGTAGAAATGGCAATATGTTCAGAACCGATCAAAAATTCGGTACAAATATGGCATGACTATGGCAAATTCAGATTCAGTGACTGTTCCAGAGCATATTCACCCAACTCTACTAAAGAACACACCAGGAAACATGTAAGGAAACTTACCCGTTCCAGTGGGCCATAGTAACAGACCGAAAGAAGCCTGAAGACCAAGAACCTTGGGGCCAATGGGGTGCTCTGCACAGTACCCAAAGCCTAAAAGTAACAATGTCCTGTGGACTCAGGAAGAGTATGGGCCTCCTATAAAAAGATGGGAATACAACAATCCTACCACACCAGGAAAGTTAGGGGGAGCACGGACTTGAGGTTCTGTTGGGGGACGCCACTCCAGTGGGCTAGAGGAAAACGCATAGCAGCATGAACAGCACTATGGGCTCTGACTGCACTCTGTTTTATGCCTCAGAGTTGACAGTCTTTGGAACTTTGTCACCTGAACATGTGATACCACTGATGGCCATGAACCTTTTTGGCTTCTGTTCAAGTTCATCTGTTTTACTGTAAAGTCATCTCCTGACTGCCTCCTTCCAGACCAACACCATGGGTAATGCCACCAGCCACCAGAACTAGAGGGAACTGTACAACCAGCATTAAACCCCCACATACCCACAGGTGTGGCCCCACTTCACCATACTGGAGTGCCAGGCATGTCCACCCGGAAGACCACTGCCTCTCCCCCATGTGACAGCAAGAAGGATCCAACCCACGTCCAGTGTACTGGGTTCACTGCGCTCCGGGTGTCACTAGTGTTAGACTAGCAGTAAAACGTCTGGTAGAATATTCACTGGAGTAGGTGCATACCTTCCTTTACTTAGTCAGGCAGACAACCTGCTTCTTAAGCAGAAATTTATTCAGCCAGTGACGACGACTTCTACAGAATCACAATGCTTGACAAATTTGGAAAAACTCAAAAGGGGTAACTCAACTAAGTCTTATAATTGTAACATACATAGTAGCATAGTTTTGAAGGCTGAAGGAAGACCTTATGTCCATCTAGTTCAGCCTTTTTTTAGTGCAGCTGTTCTGCATTGTTGATCCTGGGGAAGGCAAAAAACCCACAGAGTAGAAGCCAATTTTCTCCATAGGGAAAAAAATTCCTTCCCCTAAGCTCGGTCAACCATCTACTTATAACCTGTTATTCGTGCACTTCAATACTGTTACTCACAAGAAAAGCATCCATTCCTTTCTTAAATTCATTCAGTGAGTTGGCCATCACCACTTCCTCAGGAAGAGAATTCCAGAGCCTCACTGCTCTTACCGTGAAGAAACCTCTTCTATGCTGGTGCAGAAATTGTCTTTCCGCCAAACGAAGAGAATGCCCCCTTGTTCTTGTCACAGTCCTTGGTACAAACAGTTCATTGGAGAGATCTCTGTATTGCCCTCTGATACACTTGTACATATATATTAGGTCTCCCCTAAGTCTTCTCTTTTCTAGAGTAAATAGACCTAAATTTTGATAACCTTTGTGGGTATTGCCCAACTAATATGTTTTACCGTGTATTTAACGCCCTCCCCCCTTAAAACCCCCCACTAAACACACATTTAAAGACATTTTGGGGGGGTTGCAAGAGTTTCTTTTTTTTCTCTTTTCAAAAGTTTCAAGAATTCTATCAGCACCGGTGAAACTACCGTAATAGAAATACAAAAGGCATGCGATTGCCTAAAGTCTCCAAAGGAAAGCGGGACATTTTTATTATATAGCGTTCAGGAATACAAGCATTTCTAAATTAGAATACATAATAGCACTTATTATGCAGCCAAGTACAGATTCCCCCATATCCACCCAGCGCAGTCACACCTTAGCTGCCGTTTCAGCAAGTTCTCAGGAGAATGTCACAACCAAGGACACCAACTCCTTTATAAGGCCGGGGTCACACTAACCGACGCAAAATACGGTCCATAGTTTACAGGCGTAATACGGATGAATGACCCCTAAATAGTGCTCTGTATGTCATCCGTAAGCAAGGTGTGGTTGCGTATTTTGCGCATGTAAGCATCTGTATGCAATCCGTATGGCGAGATTTTCTCGCCGCCTTGCAAAATGGACATATAATGGAGCCCTATGACAGGGTTTATAACAGAAACCAAAGAATAGATATAGACACATATTATATATGCATTCTATGTACATATTATATACATATACATATACATATACACACACACACACACACACAAGTCATCGAGATAAACATATATTTATATTTCACAGAGTTCTTCATAGCAGAATAGCCGCTAATTAAATTGCCGGCTTCTATCAAATAATTCCACAACCCAACATGAAATGACACATGGTTACATTCAGTGAAGCATTTTATTTCATGTTTTTTATATGTCCCTGACTAATAATTAGATGAGGGATTGTTTGCAAAATGTGGGAGCTGTAGTTATTTTAAGGGGTTAATGCTTTTTTAAAAAATGCGTGGGCTTCCCATTGCCCTATATTGGTGGCGAGTGGGTTAATCTAACAAAGGGTTAATGTCACCATTCGATTGTAAGGTGTCATTAACCCTTTGTTAGATTAACCCACTCGCCACCAATATAGGGCAATGGGAAGCCCACGCATTTTAACAAATTAACCCCTTAAAATAACTACAACTCCCAAATTTTGCACACAAACCCGCATCTAATTATTAGTCAAGGACATATAAAAAAACATGAAATGAAATGCTTTACTGAGTGTAAACCATGTGTCATTTCAGGTCAGGTTGGGGAATTATTTGATAGAAGCTGGCAATTTAATTAGCGGCTATTCTATGAAGAACTCTGTGAAATATAAATATATATATATATGTTTCTCTCAATGACGTGTGTGTGTGTGTGTGTGTGTGTGTGTGTGTGTATAATAAATATATATATATTTTTCTATGTGTGTATATATATATTTTCTATGTGTATGTGTGTATATATAATATCTTTTCTTTCTTTCTTTCTTAAACCTGTCAGTGTGAGTTTACTGTATCGCGCACTGAATTGCCGGCTTTTCTAAAAGACACCGGGTGCGTATTTCTCGCAAGTCACATGTGTGGTCCGTGTGTAATCCGTGTTTTTTGCGCACCCATAGACTTACGAGCGTAGTACGCTGACAATCACAGCATGCTGCGATTGGCACGGACAGTAGAATACGCCCGAGAAATATACGGCTGTTGGGAGCAAACCTATAGAGAATAATTTGTATGTGTGTAATGCGTGCTTTTAACGCCTCTCACTCGTCCGTATTCCTCACCAGTGTGACCCCGGCCTTACTCTAAAATTTACCCTCTTTCTTCATGCCCATCAAATAATTCCAGTCTCTTCCCAACAGATGGAGTTGGTTAACCCACCCCTGCTGCACACAGTAGAGAGATACACCCTTAACTACATGGGGCACCCCATTTAGGGTGAGCACGACCACCCCGTCCCTTCACATGTCCCAATGTTCTGATTGAGTCACCGTAGGAGGCAAAAACAGAAATGCTAGCTAAGTCCAGAAAACCAGAGAAGTTGGCAGCTATCGGATTGCAGACCCCTGAACTTATCAACACAACTAGCAGTAGCCGTGAGGGGTTCCTGTGATGCCCTAGACCCCTCGATCTCAGCCAGAGAAATAAATAGGCCTAAAGAAAGAAAAGGGAAATCTAAACTTCCCCAGAGCAGACCCCAAAGCAATAGGCAGCCCCCCACAAATAATGACGGTGAAGCAAGATGAAAACACTTAGGCCTGTTTCACATTTCTGTTTTTTCAAATCCGTCAAAATCCGTTGGTTTCAGTTAAAAAACGGATCCGCCATTTTTTTGCAGGATCCGTTTTTGTCCCATAGCGGTTACCGCGGATCCGTCAAAAATTCATTTCCTTTTCCTGCCTAAAAACAAAGATAAGGTAATTAGAGCAGGGTTTACATACAAAGAGTAAAATGGCGTTCATTATAACACACTTATGTCAGAAATATCTCCTATTAACCAAAATACGTTGTTTAGGAAAATAACTTATTGGTAGTGATTTTTAAAACTCAATGAAAACAATACTAATTCACTATGTAGTGGAATTTAGAAGAGATTAATAATACATTTCAGATTCTCTGTTGAGACCGTGTGGGTGGAGGGTATTTAGGTGATATATCCAATACGCTTCACGCTCTTTGAGCGCTTGGATTCTATTACCCCCTCGTCTGGGTACAGGGATTTGTTCGATGACCTGAAATTTCAGTTGACTTACAGAGTGTCTATTTTCCACAAAATGAGCAGGAATTGGTAATAGTGTGTTCTCATACCGGATGGTTGATTTATGTTTGGAGATGCGGTCTTTGACATGCTGGGTGGTTTCCCCAACGTATCCTAGGCCGCATGGGCATTTGATTAGGTAAACGGCAAAGTTTGAGTCACAGGTAAAATAGCCATTGATCTTGTACCGTTTACCGGACCTCGGATGAGTGAAAGAATGAACCTCACTAAGATGGCGACGGCCCTTCCTCCATTCCCGCCTCTTCCCCACCTAATCAGAAAGTGCCAGACAGTATTTAACACCACTGCACTAAGCCACATGCACCTCCGGCCTCCTCTAAACCTGACTAGATTTGGGACACAAGGTAATGGTGCCCTACAGTCTTCACAGACTGGGTTTCCTTTCTCCATCTCAGTTTATTGACCTGCTTTTTTGTCCTTAGGACGGGAGTCACGTGCTGACCTTACACATCGGTATGTGACCCCTAAAACTTTTTTACATTTTTCTTTCTACATACCTTGCTATTCCTTAACCTATACCTTTTCTCAGTGGTTACTATAGGTACCACTCCAGCAGCTGAACTACAAAGGCAAACCTATACCACTTATGCACACACCTTAAAACCAAGGATCTAGGCATTTACACCTTATGCCCTAACATTTCCAAGAGCACCCTTTACATACTGCCTCTTTATATGATCTCACCCTCACTCCCACTCCACTTCTGTCCTCTAATGCCCTTTCTCAACACAACCCACACATTTATGCCGTTCATCTCTTTACACCTTCACCTTATTCCTCTGCCCAACCTCTCACACGTACACCGTATCACACCACAATACACACTCACTGGCCTCACATCACTATAGGTCTATACATACCTTCACAAAGGATGCATGACACCGTCCCCACATTATGAATCACCTATCACCAGGTTTTTGTTTTATAATGTTTTATAAAGTTTATTCACGGATTTTTGTTCTTTTATTGTATATACTGTAGTCATATCCCTGATGAAAGCTCGAGATGTAGAGCTGAAACGTTGGATTGTACCATCATCTTTTTTCACAATCAATAAAAATCACAACAAAAAAAGACTGTCGTTGAAAAGACTCTATTTCCATGTCATTAGGGTGCCGGGGCTACTCCATTTAGCCTTTTTTTCCCAGAGCACCTAAGTTGGGGTTTGAGCCTGTCATATCTACTTTAAATATAATGACCGCAGGCTGCACCTATTCGATTATCTTACTGCTTCACAAGTAACAATTGTGAGCCATTTAATCATTAGCATCATTTGTCATGTAAGTGTAGCAAATACATCAAATATTGCTAAAAAAGTTCATCCAATGGCTCAATATTTTTTGCGTTCTTTAACACTCTAAACATACCATTGCGAAAGATAACCCAAAATGTTTTCTCCCATGGAACACGGACTACGGTCCTGGCTTTGGGTTCGATTCTCTGTCTTTTTTGCCAACTTATGTGCAGACACGTTTTTTGTACGGTAGCTAGATCTTCTTTCCCCCAAACCCACGTGGACCAAAGTGCATGTTCCTCCAGCTCCCTTAGGTACCACCAATAAGCATCATGTCCACAAGCCACACACAATATCATTTCCCCTCAGGAGTGTATTCCAGTAGTTATCCAGATTCAGAAGATTAGAGCTGTAAAACAAAACAAGAACAGTGTTAGCCATGGGACTAAAGTACCGTATGTAAAGGGTCCAGAATGGTAGTCTCCCTCAGCCTCCATCTGAGCACCCATTTTCTCACATAATGCCCCATCACCTGGGTAAAAAATGATGCCCATGAGTCATCAACATCACATTGTGCATGACCCATGGTCACATTCTTTGTCCAGATTTAGTCTTGGTAGAGAAACTCACTAGTGTACTTCGTTATTACCATAAAATTTGAGCTTTATTGGTACATTAGTCCATTGCCCTTTGCTCTCCTTTCACTAAAACCAGTTTCCCCACTTGCGTATAAGTCAGACAAGTACAATTGGATAGAAAAAAAAAAAAATTACACCGAACAATTGTTAAATCAACGAAAAAAAGAATGCCAGCTTACCACACCGGTGTGTAACGGCCTGGGCTCCAAGCGGACCACTTGGGTAATAAATGAAGAAATTGTGGAAATGAATCCAGCTGATAAAGTATTAAGTTACGTACCAGTAAGGCCGGTTTCACATTAGCGCTTTTTCAGCGCACGCACGGCCGGGGGTAGCTCCGCCCCCGAGCCGGCTCTCTGCCCGGCGTGCCCGCCCCTTGTAGCGCCGCCTACTAGCGGACAGCGGCGCCTGCGATCTGCGCACCCCATCTTTAGCATAGGGTGCGCAGATCGTGCGCAGGCCGTGCGCTAGTTGAGCTTTGACCTGCGCTGCGCACTTTTGATGGTGCGCCGTGCACGCCAAAATCCGAAAAGTTTGATTTTGGCGCGCACGGCGCACCGTCAAAAGTGCGCAGCGCAGGTCAAAGCGCAACTAGCGCACGGCCTGCGCACGATCTGCGCACCCTATGCTAAAGATAGGGTGCGCCGATCGCAGGCGCCGCAGTCCGCTAGTAGGCGGCGCTACAAGCAAGGGGCGGGCACGCCGGGCAGAGAGCCGGCTTGGGGGCGGAGCTACCCCCGGCCGTGCGCGCGCTGAAAAAGCGCTAATGTGAAACCGGCCTAACGGTATTTTTCGGAAGCCCATAACAGCACCACGAGAGAGGGGATCTGCCCTTCAGGAACAGGAAACCTACAGATACAAAAGGGCGGCACCTCTTCCACGCATCAGTTGGATTACAGAGCTTGAGAGGCTACCCTGGTTAGTGGCACAGCATATATACAATATACACAATCTATACATCCTATTTACAAATTATATGTAATCTTTTACTCCAAAATAAGGTAAATCCGGAAGTAGCTTTCCAAGAGGAAGGAGTGCACCCCTATACGTGAACAAGGGAGGGAACTACGGGTGCTGTCATGGGCTTCAGAAAAATACCATTACTGGTACGTAACTTAATACTTTATTCGGACTCCCATGACAGCACCACGAGAGAATTACAGAGATGTAAACTAACTTAGGGAGGGACTACAGCACCCTTAGCCCAAAGGTGAGATCCGAGGAGGAACCCATATCTAACCGATAGTGGTTAAAAAAGGTGGAAGGAGATGACCAGGTGGCCGCCTTACATATCTGGTCAATTGACACTCCAGATCTCTCCGCCCAAGATAACGCCATGGCACGAGTGGAAAGCGCCCTCTGATTCTGTGGAGCTGGACCGCCCCCTGTTGTGTAAGCAAGAGAGAGCCTCACTAACGTGCGTTTTGGTACCCTACACCCTTTCTTAGGACCTTGGAAGGATAAAAATAATGCACACTCTTTCCTCCAAGGATCAGTAGCTGATATATTCTAGCAGGCATCTTTTAACATTAACGCATGAAGCTTCTCTTTAGGGTTGGTAGGATTAGGGAGGAAAGAAGGGAGAACTATCTCTTGTGTCCTGTGAAAGTGTGACGCTACCTTGGGCAAGTATGCTGGGTCTGGTTTTAGGATTACTCTATCATGTAAAAATTCTGTATAAGGGGGCAACCGGGAAAGTGCCTGTATATCACTTATCCTAGGCGCAGATGTTATTGCTACCAAAAAAGCTGTCTTAGGGCAGTTTCACACGTCAGTGTCTCCGGTACGTGTAGTGACAGTTTTCTCACGTACCGCAGACACTGACACACTCGAATGAATGTGTCTATGCAGAAGTCAGCGTGTTTTCACGGACCGTGTGTCCGTGTGCAAAACACGCTGACATGTCCGTTTTTGTGCAACAGCACGGATCACACGGACCCATACAAGTCAATGGGTCCGTGTAAACATGTACCGCACACGGATGCTGTCCGTGTGCGATCTGTGTGCGTTTTTAAAAAAGTCAAAGGGCTAACATTGAAAATAATTTTTTCAAAAACATGGACAGCACACGGATGGCATACGTATGCACACGGATAGCTCCGGTACCGGAATTATCTGGACGTGTGAAACTGCCCTTAAGGGATATAATCTTTAACGAGGCTGAATTCAGAGGTTCGAATGGCTTCTCTGTCTTAGCTGTAAGGACTAAATTCAAGTCCCATGGTAAACCTTTATCCCTGTGTATGGGTCTAGATCTGCTAGCAGCTTTGATGAATCTAGTCACCCAATAGTTGCTGGCAATATCACTGGTAAATAGGGCCCCCAAGGCTGAAACCTGCACTTTTAAGGTACTTGTGGAAAGACGCAACTCGAGACCCCTCTGAAGGAATTCTAGAATCTGTTTCGTGAGTATTCCATCCCTGAGATTAAACTCAGAGGTCGACAGGAATCGCCTCCAGGTTCTAGCATAGATATTTGTAGTAATCTGCTTCCTGCTCTTCAGGAGGGTATTTATTAAATATTGGGAGAAACCTCTACTCTTCAACAGTGCCCTCTCAAACTCCATGCCGTCAAATGGAGTCCTGCTACTTGCGGATGGTTGACTGGCCCCTGATAGAGAAGATTCGGCAGGTTCGGCAGTACCCAGGGATCACATACTGACATGGTCCTCAACCTTGCGAACTAGGTCCTCCTGGGCCAGAATGGGGCAATTAATATGACCCTTGCTCGATCTTCCCTGATCTTCCTCACCACCAGAGGTAAGAGGGCCAACGGTGGAAAGGCATATGCCAAAGAGAAGTCCCATTTTATCAGGAAGGCGTCCACTGCCAGTGGATTTCACCTGGGGTTCAGAGAGCAGAACTTTTTTACTTTTAGGTTTTCTTTGCTGGCAAAGAGGTCTACCTCCGGCTGACCCCATCTGCGGACAATCTGGTTGTAAACGTCCTTGTTTAAAGCCCATTCTCCTTGCCTCAGGACCCTGCGGCTTAGAAAGTCTGCCTTCATGTTGTCTTTCCCTCTGATATGGAGCGCAGTTAAAGATTGAAAATTTCTCTCGGCTATTTGAAAATAGACGTTCTGTTATGCGCATCAGGGCCTTGGAGCGTGTTCCACCTTGGTGGTTGATATAGGCTACTGCTACCTGGTTGTCCGAGAGGATCCTCACATGATGACCCTTTAGGTACATAATGAGTTTAACTGCCAACTCAATCGCCAACAGATCCCTCTGGTTAGACGAGGTCTCCGTTTTAAGGTCCGATCGTCCCTGGACCACTATGTCCCCCATATGGGCCCAACAACCCGAGGGGCTAGCATCGGTGGTTATTATACGGGTTATCTGCGTCACCCAGGGCACCCCTGAGGATAAGTTGTTCTTGTCAAGCCACCATCCAAGAGATGTAAGGGTCAAAGCACTCAAAGATATCTGACCTTGTAAAGACCCCTCTAAGGCCCTGTCGCTAACTAGGACATCCTTCTGAAGGGATCTAGTGTGAAACTGCGCCCACCTGACTGCTGGCATACATGAGGTAAGAGAACCTAACAGTGACATGGCTTGCCTGAGGGTCATGGAGAGTCTATCAATCGCCTGAAGTACCTGCTGTTGAATGCGCTCTAACTTATCTGGTGGCAGAAGACACTGCTGGGTTTCTGAATTTAACAGTAGGCCCAGGAATTTTTGGACTCTTAGGGGCTGAAATCGGGATTTCTCGTAATTTATTTTCCACCCGAGGTGCTCTAGTCTGGACCTAGTCTTTTGGTCCACCGAATTTGCCACAATCAAAAAATCATCTAAATACGGGACAATCAGGATATTCACCTCTCGTAGATGAGCCATGACGTCGGCCACAATCTTCGCAAATACCCGGGGGGCCGCTGAGAGACCAAAAGGGAGAGCCCTAAACTGAAAGTGACGGATTAAACAGTCCACTGAAACTGCCACTCTCAGGAACTGCTGGAAGTCTGCGTGGATAGGCACATGATAGTACGAGTCTTTCAAATCCACGACTGCCATGAAACACCCTTTAAACAACATCTTTATTGTTGAATTGATAGACTCCATCTTAAAGGTTCGGTTAACCAAGAATTCATTAAGGGAACGCAAATTAATAATGGTTCTAAATGATTTATTTGGCTTTTGGATCAGGAATAGGGGAGAGTAGAAGCCTCTACCTCTCTGAGATTCCGGAACCTTCACCAGGACCTTTTTAAGACAGAGTCAAGACTTCTGCTTCTAAAGCAGTTTGTTCAAGTGGCGAAGATCGTAAGGGAGTTAGTTTAACGGTATCCCGGGGAACATAAATAAATTCCAGCCTGAGTCCGGTGGATATTACGTTCTGCACCCAGTCACTCTTGGATATCTGAAGCCAAGCTGGGAGGAAGGCTGACAGTCTACCTCCCACGGGAATCGCTAGTCATTGGCCAGGTTTTTTTGCTCTCTTGAAGAATGCCTGCACATAAAGCCTGTACCTCTCCTCCTATCTGCCCATCTGGGATGGTCTTTATTAGGTGATGAGTTGCGCCTTCTTCCCTGACCGAATTTCCATCTATTGAACGAATGCACGGGATAGTGCAGAGTTTCGACCTGGACTGGATGTCTCCCGGCCAGCACTTTAGCCACAGGGCTCTACGAGCTGCATTAGAAAGTCGTGCTGCCCTAGCGGCCATTCTAACTGCATCAGCTGAGGCATCCGCTAGGAAGGCTGCAGCCTCCTGGATTACTGGTAGGGCACCCAAAATTGTCTGTCTAGGCATCCCCTGTTTTAATTGAGACTCCAGTTGGTCTAACCAGACCATCATGGACCTGGCCGTACATGTTGAGGCTACTGCTGGTCTTAGGAATCCGGCTGCCATCTGACCAAGTTCCGTTAAGGAAGGTGTCTGCCTTCCTGTCTAGGGGGTCTTTAAGGGTCCCCATGTCCTCGAAGGGCAGTGAGGCTCTTTTTGATGCCTTGGCGACTGCCGAATCCAATTTAGGGGCCTTGTCCCAAGTGCTAGCTGCCGGATCATCAAAGGGGTATCTACGTTTGAGGGCAGGTGGTAGTGAACCGCTCTTATCTGGCTTCTTCCATTCTCTACAGATTAGATCCTGAATCTTTTCGTTCAAAGGGAAGATCCTCCGCCTTTTCTGATTCAGCCCGCGGAACATGACATCCTGCATGGATAACTGTGGCTTGGGCTCCTCCACCTCCATTGTTCCTCTCACCGCTTTTACCAGCTTGTCCACCCGGTCTAATGGTAGACAGAACCCACCGGAATCCTCTTCCTCCGAGGAGGACGAGCCAGAGGAGTTCTTATTTCTCCTCCATTCCGCCGAGGAATCTGACTCAAAACAGTTCACAACCCCTGAGCTTCCTGCTTGGGACAGGGTTTTCAGGGTTTCTTTCATTTCTGCCCTATGTTTTTTAGACTTGCAGCAATTTTAGCAATTTCCGCCACCATCTGCTGGATACAGGGGGGGCATAACTTTTTGGGGCATGAGTCTGGTAGTGGGCAAGCGCAGAGAGCACATTACCTGTGTTTTGCCTTACTCGTGGCCTTCTTCCCCTGGGAATAAAAACAGAGGGAGGCTCCATCACTGAGTGAACTTTCACGTAGATCACTTACCAGTGTAGCAATAAAGTACCGGAGAACGAGGGGGATCTTTCTCAGTCGATGCTCCTGTCTGTCTAGAGGAGCTTTTATGACTGGATTGATCACTCGGTTTGATGTCCCGCGATTCCTTTTCCCTTTGCTTGACCTGCCGAAGGTCCTCTAGGGGCGGCAGTGATGATTCCCGCTGCTGCTCTTGTTTGCTCTCCATCATCGCATGCAATGATGTGGCCAGAAGAATGGAACCCCCTTGGGCCCTGCTCAAATACCCCTCCTCCAGTCAGCAGACCTGCCACGCCCCCCCCCCCCCGATTGTTCTCCCCCAGCTGGCGCAGCTATTGGCTCCCGAGCTGGCGCTTACTGGCACTTGTCCCGATGGGTGCCGCCATCTTGGATCTTCCGCGCCTGCGCCGCTGACCCGGAAGTGCCCCCCAGTCTCCGCCCCCGACGTCACCGCGGCCCCACACACTTCCTGTGTAACTGGAAGTTGCGCGGGACATCTGGACATTCTCCTGCAGCGCTCTATGATCCCGGACACCGAGTTGCGCCGGCACACTGACCCCAGCCACCACGCCACAGTAGCAGGGAGACCACGGGGGGCATACTTAGCAGCGGCAGCTTCTTCCTAATGGAGGAGGATATCCTCCGGACACCGCTCCCTGCTGTGAACGCCACCGCCGTGCAGCCCAGCAAGGACAACCGTGGCGTCTCCAGGAGCTCTGCACCTGGCCGAGGTAGGAGACCCCCCCGCTACCTGTATCGACCGGTCGGCTTGGGATCCTCTTCGGATTCCATTTGTAGGATCTTGTCCCCTCGGGAACAGGAAAATCAACTGATGCGTGGGAGAGGTGCCGCCCTTTTGTATCTGTAGGTTTCCTGTTCCTGAAGGGCGGATCCCCCCTCTCGTGGTGCGGTCATGGGAGTCCGAATAAAAAAGGCTTTACTTTATTCCAAAAATTGAATTGTAAAAATTAAATGGCACCCAGATAACGCAGCAATGCGTTTCGAACACAAGCTTTGACAAAACACAGCTTGTGTTCGAAACGCATTGCTGTGTTATCAGGGTGCCATGTAAATTTTTACAATTTTTGGAAGTAAGGGCCCCGTCACACATAGCGATCTCGCTAGCGAGATCACTGTTGAGTCACTAATTGTGACGCGTCAGCGATGACACCAGCAAGATTGCAGTGTGTGACAGCGATAATCGACCGGCCCCCCTGCCGGTATCGCTGATCGTTGATGGAAAGCCCTGGACATTTTTGGGGTCGCTGGTCTCCCGCTGGTCAGCATGCATCACTGCGTGTGACAGGCGGGAGACCAGCGAGCAAGAGCTGGTAACCAAGGTACACATCGTGTTTCTAAGAGACGCACGCCCCTTAGAAACCCGATAAGTACCTTAGTTACCAGATCCCGCATCAACGCGCTGGTAACTAAAGTACACAGTGACACCGCTGATCGCTGGTGAAGCTGTCTGACAGCTCACCAGCGATCATGTAGCCATGCACCAGCGATCCTGACACGTTGACATCATTGTTGGGATCGCTGGTGAGTCGCTATGTGTGACGGGGCCCTAAAGCCTTTATCAGCTGGACTCATTTCTGCAATTTCTTCATTGTTAATCAATGACAATGCGAGGGAGAAGAAAAAAAAAAAAAAAAAAAAAAAAAGTAAAAAACACGGGACTGCACATGGATAACGAGAGTAAAAATCGGCCCTCTCTCCTGAAAGAGAATGGGACTGATTTTTCTTTTAATGTATATGTTAGTATGAGAGCCCAATAAGATTAAACTTGCCAGTGGGGATTTCTAACCCACCCAGGTATTATCCCCTATATACAATGCATGCATATTCCAACAATTAGGAATAAACTCCAGTAACGGGATGGCTGTGTGAGGCATTGATTTGGCGGAGTTCAAAGCCAATAGTATGAATCCGTATGTTTTTCCCTTCCCAATTAAGGTTGGAGAAACTGGATTTGGTGCGGTCCCTCAAATGTGGGTTCCAAACTTCTCAACAACTCAGTGTCCAGGCCAGTAGCATAGCTACCGGGAGGGCAGAGGGGGCAGTCGCCCCAGGCCATGAGCTCTGAGGGGGCCCAGCTGGAGCTATGCTACTGTAAGGCTGTGTTCACACACAGCGTTTTTTTTAGCGGTATTTTTAGCGGATTTTCCAATAAAACCGTTAAAAATAAGCTTCCCATTCATTTCTATGCATTTTGCACTTTTTGTGCATACTGATGCGTTTAACGCGAAAAAAAGCGCTTTGTGGTATAAAACGCAGCATGCTCATAAATTTCGCTGATTTTTCCGCGTTTCTGGCTATTTCTATGCGTCTTGAAAACGCGTGGAAAAAAGCATAAAAACCGCGCAGAAAAAAAACACTGTTTCTGGGAAAGGAGTCAGGTTTTTCAGCAGAAGTTTTCTGCTACGTGTTCATATAGCCTAACCATCAGCGTTCACAGCGCCGATACGGTTACATTTTGCAGCAGTGCAGGGAGAATCGATCTCCCTGCTCTAACCCCCCCCCCCCGCCACTAGGGGGCCAGCAGTGGGCCCCCCACCTATCATCGCAGGTTCAACTGTACCGGCTGGACGCAGATAAAGCTGACAGCAGCGACGAGAGAAGGAGTGTTGCGCTCCCTCTCCCATCATCCCCCCCCTCAGCGTCTGATGTTACCAACGCAGATGCTTACAGGGAGTCATGATGTCACTACTCAGCACCTGTGGTCCGGAGATGTGTGGGCGCTCAGCAGCCAGGAAGAAAGGGCAGTATTAGATTTTTTATGGGGTTCTGTTATACTATACAGAGGCTGCCTATGGGGTTGCTTCATACTATATAGAGAGCCTAAGGGGGTGCATTAAACTATACAGGCTGCATGATACTATAGAGCAGCGTTTCCCAAACTCCATTCCTCACGGACCCCATGGGTCAAGTTTTCAGGATTTCCTTATCATTGCACATATGGTGGAAGTATCAAGGCATCAGGAATTCTCTCACCTGTGCAACTCTATGGAAATCCTGAAAACATGACCCAAGGGGTCCGTGAGGACTGGAGTTTGGGAAACACTGCTATAGAGGCTGCCTATGGGGCTGCATTATACTATAGAGGCTGCCTATGGGGATGCATTATGTTGGGGGCGGCATTATACTATAGAGGCTGACTATGGGGATGCATTATGTTGGGGGCTGCATTATACTATATGGAGGACTACCTGGTGCATTATACTATATGGAGGCTATCTAGGGGGCCATCATACAGTGTGATTAGTGTTAGTATCCCCCAAACTGTTTGATAGCTCTAAGGGGTCAGTATACAGTCATATGTAAAAGTTTGGGCACCCCTATTAATGTTAACCTTTTTTCTTTATAACAATTTTGGTTTTTGCAACAGGTATTTCAGTTTCATATATCTAATAACTGATGGACTCAGTTATATTTCTTTATTCAAATGAGGTTTATTGTACTAACAGAAAATGTGCAATCTGCGTTTAAACAAAATTTGACCGGTGCAAAAGTATGGGCACCCTTATCATTTTCTTGATTTGAACACTTCTAACTACTTTTTACTGACTTCCTGAAGCACTAAATTGGTTTTGTAACCTCATTGAGCTTTGAACTTCATAGCCAGGTGTATCAAATCATGAGAAAAGGTATTTAAAGTGGCCACTTGCAAGTAGTTCTCCTATTTGATTCTCCTATGAAGAGTGGCATCATGGGCTCCTCAAAACAACTCTCAAATGATCTGAAAACCAAGATTATTCAACATAGCTTTTCAGGGGAAGGATACAAAAAGTTGTCTCAGAGATTTAACCAGTCAGTTTCCACTGTGAGGAACATAGTAAGGAAATGGAAGAACACAGGTACAGTTCTTGTTAAGCCCAGAAGTGGCAGGCCAAGCAAAATATCAGAAAGGCTGAGAAGAATGGTGAAAACAGTCAAGGACAATCCACAGACCACCTCCAAAGACCTGCAGCATCATCTTGCTGCAGATGGTGTCACTGTGCATCGGTCAACAATACAGCGCATGCATAACGCCTTTTTGTATGACCAAACAACTCAATCTTTGTTTCATCAGTCCACAGGACCTTCTTCCAAAATGTAACTGGCTTGTCCCAATGTGCTTTTGCATACCTCAGGCGACTCTGTTTGTGGCGTGCTTGCAGAAACGGCTTCTTTCGCATCACTCTCCCATACAGCTTCTCCTTGTGCAAAGTGCGCTGTATTGTTGACCGATGCACAGTGACACCATCTGCAGCAAGATGATGCTGCAGGTCTTTGGAGGTGGTCTGTGGATTGTCCTTGACTGTTCTCACCATTCTTCTTCTCTGCCTTTCTGATATTTTTCTTGGCCTGCCACTTCTGGGCTTAACAAGAACTGTACCTGTGTTCTTCCATTTCCTTACTATGTTCCTCACAGTGGAAACTGACAGGTTAAATCTCTGAGACAACTTTTTGTATCCTTCCCCCTAAAAAGCTATGTTGAATAATCTTTGTTTTCAGATCATTTGAGAGTTGTTTTGAGGAGCCCATGATGCCACTCTTCATAGGAGAATCACATAGGAGAACTACTTGCAAGTGGCCACCTTAAATACCTTTTCTCATGATTTGATACACCTGGCTATGAAGTTCAAAGCTCAATGAGGTTACAAAACCAATTTAGTGATTCAGGAAGTCAGTAAAAAGTAGTTAGGAGTGTTCAAATCAAGAAAATGATAAGGGTGCCCATACTTTTGCACCGGTCAAATTTTGTTTAAATGCAGATTGCACATTTTCTGTTAGTACAATAAACGTCATTTGAATCCAGAAATATAACTGAGTCCATCAGTTATTAAATATATGAAAGTGAAATAGCTGTTGCAAAAACCAAAACTGTTATAAAGAAAAAAGGTTAACATTAATAGGGGTGCCCAAACTTTTACATATGACTGTATATGTATATACCCACAGTGAGGGGATATTAGACTGTATAAGAGCATCATATTGTGTAGAGAGCTTTAAAGGGGGAGACTTGGGACATTATTGAATATAAAGTGAACACTTATTGTTATAGGGGAACTCAGGTTACTGTGACTGTCAAAGGTGCACACAGAGGGCATTACTACTTTCTAGGGGACAATGTGGGCACTGTTTTCTGGGGCACTTGCACCCGGCATTACTATATTCTAGAGGTTTGTTTTACCACCTAGAGGCACACAGAGCCACACAGCAGGTGCAGTAATGAGGACACATACGGAGCAGTGGCTCAGCATTGGGGTATCAGCAGGATGCGGAGTTTGTGCAGGTTGGGAACAGTTGCATTGGTGACTGCGCTGAAAATATGAGACGTGAAATGTCTTTGTTGTAATCTTTGCAGTCAAGTCCTGACTGCAAGAAGTTGTCACATCAGTCTGGGCCAGATGGAAAAGATGGGAAAAGTGAATGATTCCATTAGAATGTCAGCTGTATGTCATTATCTGTAACTGTGCTGTGATCTCTTATAATGTTCTGCAGGACTGGTATCTACCACTGACCATATGGCGGTAATATCAATATTGGTCTTTATAAAGAGACTATTTTCAGCAACATCGCTGTCATCTGCTGAGGTTCTCCTCCGCTATTAGGGTGCATCACCCAGTTGTGATCAAGGTTACCTGGTTAGGGGCCCACTCAGAAGTCCCCCCCCCGAACCAAAACCCCAGCTACACTTTTGGTCCAGGCTTTAATGAATGACTCCCCTTTATTTCTTGTGTGTCTGGTATGGAAAAGAAAGCACTGCTTTACAACAGACATTTTCACAAATTCATCTCTGACATCCAGTTAAGTCCCCAAGTAGCAGCTGCAACTATTGAGGGAACGTGACCCGTCTTCATTACTCCCGAAAGGAATCTCATATGGAGAGCGCCTTGTGGTCCATTCTTACTGACTATAAAGCTAGTGGCAGACATTCAGTCCATGACTTTTGTGGAATCATTTTCTGAATTTTTAACTCGTGTCCCAATCAGTCTCAACTTTGCCACTTTTCTGCGGATGATATGGTTTGTGTATTTTCAAGTCTTCTAAAAACTTCCTAGTACCTCTCTTGTGAAAAGTGTTCCCTTGTCACTTTCTATGGTGTCTGGAGCCCCATACAGACATGCCACTTATTAAACCAGTTTCTTGGATATGTATAGTGAAGTTGCTGAAAACAAAGGATAATGCCAACTCACCGTTCACATTTAAAGGAGTCCAGCGTGCATGGAATCACGAGCAGATCACTCATGTATAGCAATTGCAGGAAAAAGAGGAATTGTTCCAGCTCCTGGTAAAATTTTCAGAGTAATCTTTATTCCCTCTTTTCTGCCCATTCATGTGCAGCAAGAAATTTCTTAAGCGCTGTTCCAGCTATGGCCATTAGATGTCATAGTTGTCCTCTTTTCCTATTCATGGATGTAGAAGTCTTTCCCTTTAATAGTTGTTCTGTTTAGAACTGCCACTTCAGGTTTTCCAGGCTAGGAAGCTTGTAGCCATTTTCTCCCGGATCTCTGAGCGCGCCCCACACACACACGTCCTGCTCTCTGCAAATCACTGCATATGTCAAGCGGATTCCGGTGAGGGTTTAATAGAGTTATGTTTTGTGCTATGTATCTGTGTTAGCTAGCCATAATGCAGCCCCATGATATGTGCAATGTATTTTCAGCCTGTTGTAATGCTCTTTGCACTGCATGTAGTTAGATGCATCCCTGTTCAGGTAGTGCAATGCTGGCAGCCTAAGTTGCTTAGATATCTCTCTTCACTGCAGTGTGTTGTATTACTCATCCTCTATAATAATGCCTGCTACTGATATAATAGCACCCTGTATCATTGCCTTTCCTGATGTAATAGCACCCTATGTTACTGCTATCTGCCAGTACTGATATACTGTACTGCCTATTTTCTTTGTAGTTTTTACCCGATCTCATCCACTTTATCATCCGTTATCTACAATTGTTGTTCACATCATCTCAATAAATATAGACTTAAGCACCCATACAGTCTTTTTACTGGGAGTGGATGAAGGGTTTAGCCGTATGCTGAAATCCACACAGCGTCATACGTGGAAAACGGCAGAACACCCTCAAAAAATTGTAGTTACTTACCGATAACGGTATTTCTCTGATCCCATGACGGCACCACGGAGAGAGAGGGATCCGCCCTCAGGGACAGGAAACCTACAGATGAAAAAGGCGGTACCTCTCTCCCACATCAGTTGGTTTACAGAGCATTACACAGAACTTTCAGCTGCAACTCAAAAGGTTATAAAAATCCAAAATTAGTCAAATTATACAACTTCAACTTAATAGAGGCACCGTGTGGCAAAGTACTAAAGCTAACTAACTCACTCTAATGTGCACACCTGTGTGTGAAAGGGAGTGGATGTACGGGTGCAGTCATGGGATCAGAGAAATACAGTTATCGGTAAGTAACTACGATTTTCTCTTTCCCCCATGACGGCACCACGGAGAGAATTACAAAGATTGTACATCTAGGGAGGGACCACCGCCTCCAGAACCCTTTACCCAAAGGTGAGATCTGAAGAGGAGGTCAAGTCTAGACGGTAATGTCTGAAAAAATGTAGAGGGGGAAGACCAAGTGGCAGCTCTACATATCTGGTCTATTGAAGCGCCGGCTTTCTCTGCCCAGGATGATGCCACTGCCCTGGTTGAGTGGGCCTTTACGTCCTCTGGGATGGACGCCCCGCAGGATGAGAAGGATAGGGTGATGGCCTCTTATCCACCTCGCCAGTGTGGCCTTTGATGCCTTTTGACCTTTCCGAGGACCCTGAAACGGACAAACAGAGCCCTATCCTTCCTTAACTCCCTTGTGGTTGTCAAATATTGGACCAGGCATCTTTTTACGTCTAAAGTGTGTAATACCTCCTCTGTTTTGTTTTTAGGATTGGTACAGGGAGATTTCCTGGGTCCTATGAAACTGAGAAGGCACCTTGGGGAGATATGCTGGGTCAGTCCTAAGGATTACCCTATCATCCAGAACTTGCGTCAAGGGTGAGTGGGCAGACAAGGCCTGTATGTCACTAATGCGGCGGGCAGAAGTTAAGACCTCCCTCCTTGTAGCCTTAAGGGACAATATTTTTAACGGAACCTCCGCTAGGGGTTCGAAGGGAGATTTAGTCAGCACAATTAGCACTAAGTTTAGATCCCGGGGGGGGGGGGGGGGCGTAGGGGGATCGGCCTAGATCTACTTGAGGCTGTAATAAATCTCCTAACCCATCTATTTTTGACTAGGTCATAGTTATACAAAGCTCCCAGGGCCGCCATCTGTACTTTTAAGGTGCTTGTAGCTAACCCTTTTTCCAACCCCCTTTGTAGGAATTCCAGAATTTTGTCTACATGGATTTCACCCGTTCGGTCAGAGCCTGACACTGACATGAATTTCTTCCACACTTTGCCGTATGCTTTAGTGGTTACTGGCTTTCCGCTTTGTAATAGTGTGGTTACCAAGTTCGACGAGAAGCCCTTGTTACTTAGGAGTTCCCTCTCAAAAGCCAAGCTGTCATGTGTAGGTTTTTTATGTGGGGGAGATACACAGGTCCCTGGGATAGTAGGTCTGGAGTTTCTGGTAGGACCCAGGGATCCGTTACAGACATCCTTCTCAGCCAGGAAAACCATATTCTCCGTGGTCAGAAGGGCACTATTACTACTACTGTCGCCTTGTCTCCCCGTATTTTCCTCAGTACTAAGGGGATAAGAGATATTGGGGGGGGGAGGCGTAGGCCAGATGATAATCCCAGGGTATCGTGAAAGAGTCTAGGGTTACTGCCCCCCCCCCCCCAACCCCGGGGATCGATTGAGCAGAAGGCTTTCAACGTCTGATTCTGGCTGTTCGCAAACAAGTCTATTTCTGGCCGGCCCCAGAGTTTCGCAATCTGGTTGAAAACTAACTGGTTTAGTTCCCACTCCCCCTGTTTTAGACGTGTCCTGCTCAGAAAATCTGCTGTTTGATTTTCTGAACCCTTTATGTGAAGGGCTGTCAGGGATTCCAGATTGTGTTCTACCAGGTGGAAGATGGACTTTGTTACCTCCCTCAGTGCCCAAGATCTGGTGCCCCTCTGGTGGTTTAGATATGCTACCACTACCTGGTTGTCTGAGAGGACTCTTATGTGATGGGAACGAAGAGAATTTAGAAAATGAAAGAGCTAGTTTTACTGCCAGCTGCTCCTTCATATTTGAGGAAGCGGACTCTCTTCCCTGGTCCCAGGGCCCTTGCGCCACCTGATTATCTAGATGTGCACCCCAGGGGCTTGCGTCCGTGGTCCGGATCTTTGTCGCAGGTAACGCCCAAGGGACCCCCCTGGCTAGGTTGGCTGGAACTGTCCACCATATTAAGGAATGTATTGTCTCTGGTGAGATGTTTATTTGCATGTCTAAATTGCCGTGTAGGGAAACGTCTGCATCTAATATTTCCCATTGTAAGCTTCGCGTGTGGCTCTGTGCCCACTGAACTGTTGGTATGCAGGCTGTCATCGACCCCACCAGTGACATAGCCTCCCCGACCACTACCCTAAAAGGCAATCATTTGTGACGCGGTCTCATTTTTTTGCACCTTCGTCTGCGGAAGATAACATTTCTGTTTAATGGAGTCCATAGTTATCCCCAAGTACTCTTGTACCTGACTTGGTATGAGCTTGGACTTGGGTAAGTTCAGCATCCGCCCTAGACTTAGAGACCTCATGACCATGTCCACTTGTTCTTTGCAGTGGTGAAAGGTGACCCCTATTAAGAGATCGTCCCGGTACGGGACTATCAGAATGTTTTGCTCTCTTATGTGGGCCATTACCTCCGCCATTACTTTTGTAAACACCCTTGGAGCAATGGCTAGCCCGAAGGGGAGGGCTCTGAACTGATAATGTTTCATCTCCCCCTGGATTGTCACCGCCACCCTGAGGCATTTCCTGTGGTCTCTGAATAGGCACATGGTAGTATGCGTCTCTTAAGTCTAATACGGCCATGAAGCAACTGGGGGAAGCATTTTTATACAAGATTTTATCGCTTCCATTTTGAAGTGCTGAACCTCTAGGAATTTGTTCAGCCTTTTTAGATTTATGATGGCTCTGTACGATCCGTCTGGCTTCTTGCGAAGGAAGAGATGGGAGTAGAAGCCTTTGCCCCTATCTTGGTAGGGGACTTCTTGTAATACGTTTTTCTCTTGTAGATTCGTTATCTCTTGCTGTAGAGCTAGCTGCTCGTGTGATATCCTTTGGGGCGTTATCACAAAAGAATCGTTTGGGAGGGTGATGAATTTTAGCCTCAGACCTACTTTTATTATATCCAGTATCCATGAACTCGCAGATATCCTACTTTCTCCAGGCCTGGGAATAAATAATTTTCCCCCGACTCGGGGAGTACCTTCATTGTGGCTTCTTGCTGTCGGGGGGTTTGTTAAACATAAAGCCTTTATTCTTGTTCCTTCTATCCTCTCATCCTTTTTTGTTCCCTTTTTTGGGGGCTTCCGCCACAAACCTTCTGTTCCGAAAAGGTCATTTGTATGACTGGCTGGGGAACCCGGGAAAGGATTTCTTCTTGTCCCCAGCCTTGTCTAAGATCTCGTCCAGTGTTGGGCCAAACAAGAATTCCCCTTCACACGGGATTGCGCACAACTTGGCTTTTGTCTGCAAGTCTCCCGGCCAGCACTTCAGCCATAAGGCGCGTCTTGTGGCATTTTAGAAGGCCGCTGTCCTGGCTGCCCGTCTGGTTGAGTCTACCGCCGTATCCGCCAGAAACGCTGCTGCCCCCTTCACTACCGAAACTGTATCGTTTCTCTTGGGACTTTCCCTTTTATCTGAGCATCTAAAATCAGGGTTCCCCAACTCCAGTCCTCAAGGCCCACCAACAGGTCATGTTTTCAGGATTTCCTTATTATTGCTCAGGTGATAATTGCTTCCCCTGTGCAATACAAAGGAAATCCTGAAAACATGACCTGTTGGTGGGCCTTGAGGACTGGAGTTGGGGAACCCTGATCTAAATGGTCTAGCCAGACCATCAGGACGCGTGCT
The DNA here is from genome assembly GCF_039654945.1 of Dendrobates tinctorius. Taxonomy (NCBI): domain Eukaryota; kingdom Metazoa; phylum Chordata; class Amphibia; order Anura; family Dendrobatidae; genus Dendrobates; species Dendrobates tinctorius. The sequence goes on from NW_027361763.1 coordinate 11,752,726, forward strand.
GTACACGTAGCTGCAATGGCTGGTTTTAGCCCCCCCCCCTGCCGCTTCCCAAATGTTTAAGAAAGTTTCTGCTTTCTTATCCATTGGGTCCTTTAGGGTACCCATCTTCAAAAGGCAGGGCAAATTTTTTAGAAGCTTTTGCGACCGCTACATCTAATTTAGGTTCTTTGCTCCAACATGAGCAGGCCGGGTCGTCAAAGGGGTATTTCCTTTTGGGTGTTAGGAGGACTTTTTTGTCTGGCTTTTTACACTCTCGCTTGATGAGGGAGTGGATTTTCTCATTAATCGGGAAAGCCCTCCGTTTTTTTTTTTTTTTGCTCTAGCCCTCCGAACATTATATCTTGGGCCGTTTTCTTAGGATGTTCGTCTACCAGTCCCATAGTTGTCCTCACAGCTTTTACTAGGGTGTCCGTCTCCTCAATGGGGAAGCAGCTGTGACCCCCTTCTGAGGATGATGAAGAGGACTGGGAAGATGATGAATCACTTGTGTTGGATAGCTCGCTTTCTGACTCCCTGACACTTGACTCCGGAGATCTATGCCTGGACCGGCGGTTCTTCTTTGAGGTTCTGGCACCTTTAAGGGAGTCTTCGACCTGGGTTTTTATTAATGTTTTCAGGTCTGATGCAAACCTCGGACACTCCTCTTGTCTTGTCTGTTCTATGCAAGTTGCACAGAGCTTTTTCTCCCACCTAGTGGGTAGCTCCTCCCTGCATATAGCACACCTCATGTGCTTAGATTTGGTAGTGCATTTACGCCCCTGAAAGAAAGATTAATAGTCGCAAATTAGCGAGCGGGCATTCACGGAGATCACTCACCCTCTTGTGGAACAAACGATACAGGTTCGGGCGTGAGGATTATCTCCACTGCTGAATCCACTTCTGGCTCTGCCGCCATGGTGGAGCTTTGGCTGCGTCGTGACCCTGCATGACCGCTGCATGTTCCTGCATTTGCGGAGGTCCCTGCTTCGGGGACCTCCACCATGTCTCCTTCTCCCTCTGCAGTTTCCCACTCATGGTGACCGCTCCTTCCTTCTACTTCAGCCTGCTTTTTTTTTTTTTTTTTTTTTTTTAAGCTTTTCTCAAATTTTTTTTTTTTTTTTTTTAATTTGAATTTGGCACCGCCACCCTCTTCCCAGGGATCCCTGTGGCGCCCGGAAACCTCACGCTCCGCCGGAAGTCTCGCCACTGCGAGATTACCCAGAGGTGCACCGCTCCTCCCTCTATAAGGGAGCTGTAATGGCACGCGTGACCTACCGCCACATTGCGCATTCAGCGCCGGTCTCCTGCGCCCCCCCGGCGCTGTACCTGTGGCTGGTGGCCGCTGCCGCCCCTGCTCTGCCAGAGGCCTGCCCGCATCGCAGCTCCCGGTGGCCGCTGCCGCCTCCCCCGCTCTGAAGTATGGCAGGCTCCGGCCTGTGCTCCTGGTGACTGCCGCCACCTGCACCTGTTGCCTTGCAATTCGGTGGGGCTCTCCTGTAGTGGCCGCCGTCACTATACTGCAGGAGGCCCTCATTTTTTTTTTTCTTTTCTTTTCCTTTTTCTGCGATCGGCAGACTTCCTGGTCTTTTCACTGCCTCTCCCCACTCACCCTCAAGGCCCGCCGACCTCGGTGGTGGTGCTTCGGGGGGGGAAGCCCATTTGAGGCCTCGACCCGGCCGAGGCAGGGCGCCCCGCTGCCTATCACCGGCCTGGATCGGTCCCCGGAATCCTGCGACGGTCCGTCAGGTACATGCTGTAGGTTCCCCGTCAGGGACAGGAAACCAACTGATGTGGGAGAGAGGTACTGCCTTTTTCATCTGTAGGTTTCCTGTCCCTGAGGGCGGATCCCCCTCTCTCCGTGGTGCCGTCATGGGGGAAAGAGAAAACAATTAAAAATATAGTGCTTGATAAAGAACAACCTCGTTCGAAACACGTCGCTTGCTTTTGTCCATATTTTTAATTGTTTTGTTGCTGGAATAAATATTACTCTGAAAATTTTACCAGAAGCTGGAACATTTCCTCTTTTTCCTGCAATAGTGTAGTTATGCTAGCACAGTGCCAGTCCTCAGGCCAACCTGAAGAGCCATTGACAACATACTCCTCTCTGTTCCTACCTTGGGTAAACTATAGGCAATTGTCGGCAGTTACTGGAAAGGGTATAATAATCTTGGACTGCGTGATTGTGGAACAATAAGCTTTTGTTGGATTATGGAAGTCAGTGTTAGAAACTATAGAAACACATGCAGTACCAGCTTAAACCCTGGAGCCAACCAGTGTTGATTCACCAAACTTTCCATTGCTTCTTTAGCGAAATGAGTCAGACCACATGTCAAATGGATCATCATGTAGAAAAGGAACCTGGGAAGGACAGTTCTCACCTGATCTCCACACAAGTTTCCTTACTTTGTTTTTTTGTCATTCGGTGAGGACTGTTGCTGTAGCTTACAACTCGAAGTCCACATGTGTATCCTGCACTACACTACAGAGTTCTGGTAGTGGCATGGTGGCAAGCCAGGGTATCCCCCAAGCCTTTGTGTATACCTTTTGAGGATGGACTTTAAATAAAGAACACCTCCTTGGGTAGCTCCAAAGCCCTAAAAATCTGCATGAGCTTCTGTATTACATACAGGCCTACCTGCAAAATCATTGCTACTCCAGATGAGTCCATACTGGTGTGAGACTCCAAAATACATACCTGGAATCTGTAGAAACATTGCAGTCTGGTCTGGTCTTCTGCCAATGTACACGATGCAGAAGGTGCCACCAGCTCCAACTCCCGGCCGGGCTGAACGGAAGGAGTAGTTGCTGTATCAACACATCTTCCAAGGTGGTCACCGCATATTTTGTGCATGGACTTCCCTCCATGCAATACCTGGGGCAATCTACAAAGCTCAAAATCTGCATTAGCAAGTGGAACAGTCAACATTCTCAAGTTTTCATTAGTTCTAAACAATTATGTAAGTCATCAGAATTAGAAAGGAAAAAATAAAATTGTGGCATAGAATAAATCCATTCTCCATCCCTTTCTTCATAATGTCTTGTGCCAACATGTCTTACCGCCTCCTCTGCTTGCTCATTCCCTTTTCACTGTTGTACCCACGCTTCCGTCCCCTCTATGACCCAACGACAATTATCTAATTGGGTTCAGCATTATGCAGCTTTTGATAGTCACATTTGTTGGAGTTCATAAAGCTACCTCATGTTATTCTGGCAGATGTTTTGTTCAAGCCTACATGAGAATGTCGGTCACTGCATGTGGTACTTCTATGGTCAATGGGCATTTTAGCACCATGTGTCTGATACTTTGTGTTAGGGACAGGGATTTGCCAAATTGCTTTCCTACTTTCTTGGGTGAGATTTTTTTTGGCCATGTGACAACGTCCTAAAAACCATAACTATATTTAGCTAGTTGAACTTACTATTTGGCAGAGGCAGGGTGTAAGGCTTTTAAAGACTTCAAGAGACACTGACTAAGTTCTTCTAAGCGCTAATCCTAAGCTTTGCTGTTTGTAGCAGATACATTGTGCATTTAGCCCAAGGGATAGTTACAGGAGCAGGGACAGCGGTAAAATAAAGGCAGAGCTGAGCGCTTCAGTCTGTTGCCAACTAAATCGCAGCTTCACGAGACTAGATTTCTTTTTCAACATGGGAGGGTGTGATGTTTTGAAAAAAAATACTATATTACCCATACAGTATTATAACAGAAAATGTACCACAAATCATAGAACACTACCAAAAAGCAGATAAATATTTGTTTGGATTCAATTACTCATCCACAGTATTACGTGCTTTTTCAGAGTTTCATATTCCACTGAAATCTAACAAACAATTCCAGAACTTTATCAATTGGATGATTCATCCATACACCAACGTGGTTCTTGTTACACTAAGGTGGCATATAACACTCCAAAAAAGAATTGAACAATTTCTGGATTCATTTAGTCAACCATACGATTTAACATGGTTTGTATAAAAATATGGTGGTTTAAAAACAGCTTAGCCTGGCACAGTTAAAGGACATTTTTTTTTTGGAAAATAAATATTTTGGTCATACATTCTATATAACCTGCTGTGTGTGAAATTTCGTTTGCTTGTAATAAAGAAATTTGGTCCGTTGGTACTCGGTCCCGAGCCTTCACTTTCATCCCTGCCTTGTACCAGCACATTCCAGGAACATCACATGCCCTTACCAACATAGTTTGTGATTGTCCACTTAACGACTGACATGTTGACAGACGCTACATTTCCCCAATGGCACACTGGGTGAACATTGAGGTCAGCGCAGAGTTCCACCTACGCATGGAACATGTGCTACTGGAGCACCCGCCAGGGCCGTGGGGATACTTGGTACCAGGCCGGTTCTTAAGGAGATGCGTCACGGCAGCAGTGACCCGGTCCATGGCCCTGGGCGTACAATGAAAAATTATTAAAAGGGGAAAGAAAGTTTAAGACCTGATTCGTGACGCCACCTGTGGTACTCGGCCAAGGATGGCGGACATTGCTTAAAGAGACGGCTGGGGCTGATGGTCATGCAGCAGAGTTGATACAGCTTTCCACAGGTAGAGCTTAGTCCCAGGGCAATTACGGTATATTGTTAAAGATGGTGTTGATAGATGTAGTGCAGGATGGATGGCGCAGTAAATAAGTCTGAGGACACAGCAGGGTGCAGTTTCCACACTTTTACTCACGGTTTGAAGTGCAGGCCAGGGCACCAGTTACAGATGACAATGGAGGTCCGGGAAGCCTGGAAGCAACTTAGGATCCACTAAGCCAGATGAGTTTTTGAGGCCTCTTTACTACACTGTCCTCTGAGGTTCTTGCTGTCTAAAGTTATGCTCAGTCCTCTTCCTTATTGTCCTGATGTACTTGCCCGTATAGCAGGCAGCTTGAGCCTATTGCAGGTGTCGCTCCTTTATGGCGGCTCCGGGCTCTGGTCTGCTGCTGTGCCTTTGGGTGTTTGCTGGGCCAGGAGACCTGCAATCTTCTTCCTTCCAGATTTTACTACTGGGACTGTTGTACCCGTCAGCCACGGACTCCGGCTTCTAGCGCTGTACTCTGGGGTGAGCTTGGTCACAGCTCCACTCCACAGGTTCTCTTACTTCTCCTCTCAGACTCGGTCTCTCTCAGTTTCAGAAACTGACTGACCCCTCCCCCAGACCAGAACTCAGATAAGCTCCCCTGAAACCAGGTTTAGAGCTCCCCCTTCTGGTCTGGAGTGAGGAAAAGTGTTGGATGCAAGTGTTATCTGGTCAGGGAACCCCTTCTTGCTTCCAGGCATGTCATCACCCCCCTGTGAGGGAGGCAATGCCACTGTGGCAACCAGACTCCTGGGGTGCCACATTACCAACACCGAGGCTTGCTGGCCCTATTTCTATCAGGATTTACACCACTTCCTACACCCCCTCCTGCTCATCCTTTGTCTCTGATGTGCCATCTATGAGCAAATCATACACATGAGCCGGAAGATCTGTAGCACTGCTGTAGCGAAGCAGAAACAGGATCAGCTGGATTAAATTTGTCTAGGAAACAAACCATTACAGATACTGAACGGAATAACAGACCAGACAGATCTGTGGCTCTTGCTGTTAAACCTCCAGCCAGGCATGGTGGTGTGTGATTATGTCTCTTATCTGGTAGCGGCTGTGAAGTTAGGCAAGCTCACACGTACCATACTTGTGTAAGGTGCATGAGCAAGGTAGTCGTGGGAGAGCTGCTGCTTCTGCATGCTCTGGCACCCTACAGAGCAAACATGTCTGAGTCCCGGTGTGCATCACACTTGCTTGTGGCCAATAGGCCTCCACTGGCTCCAGGCTCCAATCTTCCAGACCCTTCACAGCAAACAATCCAGGAGACACTGGCAGATTTCAATCATTACAATAAAGCATATAGGATAGGGCCCAACGGGTTACAGGCTTTCCCACAGGTACAAGCCTCAATTTCAGCCCTAGTTCTCAGTATAGGTAGAGTATCCCTCTTGCCATCTCCTCTACCACAAGCAGTGCACACAGATGTCATCACCTCCAGCTTCAGATTTTGTCAATCTTTCCCTGTAGCTCCATAGGGGGGCTTTGGGGTACACCAAGCCTATGTCCATTTCAAGATTCTGGGGCAATTTAATGCCCTGAGTAATATGCTCACACTGTCCCTAGCAGCCTATTGCCTGTGACTGTTGTGGTCACTTCTCCATACTTTAACTGAACACAAACTTTCTGAACTTTGGACTAACCCTCCGTTCCCCCTCCCTAATATGGGCTGGTCGTTACAGTTAACCCTGTCTAGGCTAGACTGCAGCCCCAGTGAGTTTTACCTTCACTAAACATACATGGGATTGGAGAAGCAGGAAGCTCATCTGCATATTTCCGGTGCATTCTGGGAAGAGAAGAGTCGCCTTAAGCTGATCGATCGCTGGGACTTGCCGGGTCTCGCTGTTTGAGGACATCACAAAACCAGGGATTGGAGAAGCAGGAAGCTCATCTGCATATTTCTGGTGCGTTCTGAGAAGAGAAGAGTCGCCTTAAGCTGATCGATCGCTGGGACTTGTCGGGCCTCGCTGTTTGAGGCCATCGCAAAACCGCGCGCCAATCATAGACTGCATCAGCAATAGCAATATGGAAGAGAAGAAAGTCCACATGGTCACATGCTACATGTTTACGGATCTTCCGGCCCAAAAACTCAACTTTACCTGTCAGAAGTGCAAACTTGTTGCCCTCTTAGAGGAAAAGGTGCAGGGACTGGAAGAAAGAATAGCAACATTGAAGGTAATTAAAGAACATGAGGACTTCTTGGATGAAGCAGAAGCAATCAATCATTCAGGATTTGGAAAGTGAGAAAAGCTTCAGAGCACATACAGAGGCTGAAAGGTGGAGCCATGTGACAAAAAGAAGCAAACGGATCAAGTGGTCATCACCACCCACACAGCTTAGCAACCAATATGAAGCCCTCATGCAGGAGAATGAAAATGGCACAGCTCAGGATGATACCATATCTACAAGAGAAGACACACTATCAACAAAAGAAGAAGTTACTCTGTCAACAAAAGCGGAAACAAATGAAACTCAAAAACACTCACGAGCAACAAGCAGTGCATCCGGAAAGAAAAGAGTGGTAGTTATGGGCGACTCACCACTAAGCGGCACAGAGGCAACTATCTGCAGGCCGGACATAACCGCACGAGAAGTATGCTGCCTCCCAGAAGCAAAAGTCAAGGATGCATGTAGGCACAAACGACACGGCAAGAAATGACCTACCAACTATCTGCGAAGATTTTGAAATTCTTCGGAAGAAAATAAAGGAACGGAACGCACAGGTTATTTTCTCATCAATCCTCCCAGTCGATTGTCATGGCATCAGAAGATGGAATAGGATACTAGAGGTGAACAACTGGCTACGATTGTGGTGCAGGCAGCAAGTATTTGGATTCTTGGACCATGGCGTGAATTACCTCTACAATGGACTTCTCGCAAGAAATGGAATACACCTCACAAAACCTGGGAAACACACATTCGCCAGAAGACTTGCCACACTCATCAGGAGGGCTTTAAACTAGAAGAAGAGGGGATGGAAGGAAAAACAGCAGACAAGAACATGCAGCAGAAGGACAAACTAATCAAGGATACTAGATGTGGTACAGAGGACCCAAGACAGGGTACTCAGAAGGAAGCTAAGAAAAATGAAGCAAAACTTCTTTCCTGCATGCTGACCAATGCAAGGAGCCTGACCAATAAGATTGAAGATCTGGAGTTTGTAATGTATGAGGAAAAATGCGACCTAGTAGGAATAACTGAGACATGGTTAGACGACAGCTATGACTGGGCGGCTAACTTGCAAGGATATGATTTGTTTAGGAGGGATCATAAAAAAAGGAAAGGGGGTGGAGTCTGTCTATATATAAAGTCCACTTTAAAGCCCACACTAAGAGAAGATATTGAAGAGGGAAATGAAGAGGTGGAGTCTCTATGGGTGGAGATAAAAGGAGGGAAAAGTAATAAAATCCTCGTAGGGGTTTGTTATAAGCCACCAAATATAACAGAAACCACTGAAAATGTATTATTGAAACAAATAGACAAAGCAGCAAATCACAATGAGGTGATTATTATGTTGGACTTCAGCTACCCCGACAGACTGGGAAACTGAAACCTGCGTATCTCAGAAAGGAAACCAATTTCTGTCAGTGACCAAGGATAATTATCTGTCACAACTTGTGCAGGGCCCAACTAGAGGGACAGCCCTTCTGGACTTAATTTTAAAGCAACAGGCCAGATAGAATAACAGAAGTACGAGTGGATGGGCACCTAGGGAACAGTGACCACAATATAATACAATGCCACTTGTCCTTCAGTAAGGTGCCCTGGAAGGGGGTTACGAAAACGCTGAATTTCAGGAAAGCAAAGTTTGATCAGCTTAGAGAGGACCTTCGCCGAATTGATTGGGACAAAGTCCTCAAAAATAAGAGCACAGAAAATAAATGGGAAATATTTAAATCAGTTTTACACACCCACTGCGAGCTAGCCATACCGTACAGAAATAAAAGGGCTAGGAACAGGAGAACACCAATGTGGCTAAATAAGGATGTAAAAAGGGCAATAAACAACAAGAACAAGGCATTTAGGAAGCTAAAACAAGAAGGCAATGAAGAAGCATTAAAAAGTTAGAGAAAAAAATAAAATGTGTAAAAAACAAATACATTTAGCAAAAGTGGAAACAGATTCATTGCTAAGGAAAGTAAAACAAACCCAACTATTCTTTAATTATATAAACAGTAAAATGATTAAAATTGATGGTGTCGGCCCTTTAAAGAACAATGAGGGTGAAATCATAGAGAGCGATGTGGGAAAAGCAAATGTTTTAAATACTTTCTCAACAGTGTTCACAGAGGAAAAGGATTTGCCAGGGGAAATGCAGAGTGACAATGTAAACTCCCCATTAAGTATTACCTGCCTAACCCAGGAAGAAGTGCAGAACCGCCTTAGTAACATTAAAATTGACAAATCACCAGGCCCTGATGGCATTCATCTTCGGGTATTAAGGGAGTTAAGTAATGTGATAGACAGGCCTCTATTCCTTATATTTAAAGACTCTATAGAAACAGGGTCTGTTCCTTTTGATTGGCGGCAAGCAAATGTGGTACCAATATTCAAAAAGGGGTGTAAAAGGGAACCTGGAAACTATAGGCCGGTAAGCTTAACATCTGTTGTGGGTAAAATTTTTGAAGGGTTTCTAAGGGATACCATTATGGAATATCTCAATGTTAATAAATGTTTAACTCCATATCAACATGGATTTATGAAGGATCGCTCCTGTCAAACTAACCTGATCAGCTTCTATGAGGATGTAAGCTCTCAAATGGACCAAGGAGAATCATTGGATGTCATTTATCTCGACTTCTCTAAAGCATTTGACACTGTCCCACATAAAAGATTGGTAAGTAAGATGAGAAAAGTCTTAGTTACTCACCGGTTAACGGTATTTTTCGGAGTCCATGACAGCACCACCTGAGAGAGGGGATCCACCCCTTAGGAACAGGAAACCTACAGACACAAAAGGGTGGCACCTCTCCCACGCATCAGTTGGATTACAGAGCACAAGAGGACTTCCAAGGTTAATGCATGATTTATGTACAGTATTCTTTACAATTATAAACTTTTACCACCAGTGAGCATATACAAGAAATAGACGTGCACACCCCAATCAAACTATAAGGGAGGGAATATACGGGTGCTGTCATGGACTCCGAAAAATACCGTTAACCGGTGAGTAACTAAGACTTTATTCGGTCGTCCATGACAGCACCACCTGAGAGATTTACAGAGAGTAATATCAGCTTTAGGGAGGGACTACAGCCTGCAGCACCCTTATACCAAAAGAGAGGTCTGCGGAAGCACCCAGGTCTAGCCTATAATGACTATAAAAGGTGCTCGGAGAGGACCAAGTAGCCGCCTTACAAATCTGGTCAATGGAGACTTCTGATCTTTCGGCCCATGAGGTTGCCATGGCTCTGGTGGAATGCGCCCTCAGCTTCCCGGGTGGCGACCTGCCCTTTGAGGTGTATGCTATTGAAATCGCCTCTCTAATCCATCTGGCTAGTGTATTTTTTGATGCTCTACAACCTTTCCTGGGGCCTTGATGAGAGATAAATAGGGCATTATCTTTCTTCCAGGGATCGGTGACTGTCAGATATTCTATGAGGCCTCTCCTGACATCCAGGGTGTGTAGTTTCTTTTCCTTCTCGTTAGTTGGATTAGGGAGGAAGGATGGAAGAACTATTTTCTGTGTCCTATGGAAACTAGACACTACCTTCGGCAAGTACGCTGGGTCAGGTCTAAGTATTACCCTATCCTCTTTGAACTGTAAATAAGGAGGACACCTAGATAAAGCCTGGATATCGCTTATTCTGCGGGCTGATGTTAGAGCTACCAGGAAGGCTACCTTGAGGGACAGGTTTTTTAGGGAAGCCGACGAGATAGGTTTGAATGGGGTCTCTGTCATAGCAGTGAGGACTAGGTTCAAGTCCCACTGCATGAACCTATCCATTATTGGCCTGGATCTACCTGCCGCCTTAATGAACCTGCTTACCCAATAATTACCAGCGATGTTACAGCTAAACAGAGCCCCCAAGGCTGACACTTGTACTTTAAGGGTACTGCAAGAATTGTGGAAACCACAGTAAAAATTGCGACCATAGATCCATTATAATAAAAAAATTACTTCTCTTTATTGAATTATAAATAGGACAGGACAAAAAATGGGGAACTGTGCAAGGAACAAACAAAAAGTGCAATAGTATAAGTGCTCATACAAGCAGAACCCGCCCCAATCAGCCTGAACCATCATATACCAAGATAGATGCATAAATTTCCTGTGTTAATGTTCCATATGAGGAGCATTATATATCTTGCATAAAGAGGGAAACACTGCCCATCAACTATCACACAGGATAATTCTGTGCACTATCACAAAAAAAAGGTAACTAGAGGGGTTAACAAATAAACAATACTACCCTCGGGCCATATAAACCATGTCTTACATCTATGGAAAGACGGAGGATGGTGCAGCAAACATTGCCCGAATTGCACCGGCAGGCAATTACCCGCCCTAAGAAAATAAGGACCCAAACCGTTACCTTAATGAGGCTCAAGGATGACCGGGCGGACCGCTCGTACCCCGACGCGCGTTTCGGAGCAATAAGCCTATCGTACCGATAGGTCAATTTTTACGTCTTAGACGTTTATGTTCTACAGAGGAAGAATTTGAAATTCAGGCTAAGGACATGAGGGGCCGTTTTGCAGATAGGGGATATAGTAACCGATCAATAAAAAGGGCCTATATACGTGCCAAACATAACAATAGGGATGCCCTTCTATACAAAAAGAAGGATGAGTCTATGAAACCTGATATAGTTAGGTTTATCACGAGTTTTAATGCCCGGTCTGGTCAGGTGCGGGGTATTCTAAATAAATTTTGGAGTATCCTGCAAACTGATCCTATTTTGGGTAAGATTATTCCGGAGAAACCACAAATCACTTTTAGGAGAGCAAGGAACCTACGTGATCATCTTGTACGTAGCCACTATGTTGGAGACCCTCCCAGAACCTTTCTGGATAATTTCACTCGTGATAAGAAAGGTGGTAGTGTGGCGTGTGGACACTGTGTGGCATGTGTTAACATGGTTACAGATGATACATTTACGGATTCCACAGGACAGAAACAATTTGCTATTAAGAAAAAAATCAATTGTTTGTCCCGAAATGTCATTTATTATGCCACATGCCCATGCTCCCTGATCTATATAGGGCTTACCACTAGGCAACTGAAAGTTAGGGTTAGGGAGCATGTGCTGGGCATACAGGCTGCGGCCAATGAGGAAGAGGTGCAACTACTAAAAACGTTACCCAAACATTTTAAATTATATCATAACTGTGATAGTAGTGGCCTCAAATTTAAGGGTATAGATATAGTGGATATGGGTATTCGAGGGGGGAATATCTCCCAACGATTAGCTCAAAAAGAATCACGTTGGATCTGGATGCTTAATACGGTGCATCCTAGGGGACTAAATGAAAGTTTATCTTATGCCCCTTTCCTGTGATGACAGTTCTTCGTTTTGGGACTGTGTGGGGTCATATAATGGTGCAGTAGTTTTTGGTTTTAATTGTTTTTAACATTAGTTTTTATTGGTTTATTATTAAGGTCGTTTAAAGGTGATGGTCTGGGGATATCTTTAAATATTTCTCTCGGTGAAGAAGAACAGAATTTCGGCTACCTGGTAATTCTTATGGAACCATATGGAGAAGATCCAGATCTCTTTACCTTGGACATCGTGGCATACAGCTTTCTTCATGATTGAAGTGATGTGAATTTTGGCACATCTATTGAGACATTTTGATCTTTTATCCATATTTGTATGCAGATATTATGTTTTGATACCTTGCAGTGTAACACATCTATATGGGACATTTTGCGTTAATTGGGGGATAGTATTGGGCCCCCTTATCTGGGTATTGAGTCTGTGAATATGATTATTATACATATGAGATTATTTGGTCTTATTATTGTGGTTCTTTAGTATTTGTGGGGTTATATGGGACATGTTATACATTATAGATAATCCTGTTTTGGAGGTAATAATATATTTAATATTAGGGAATATTTAGACAGGTAAACTTTTTTATAGTTTTGTATACTGTCTCATAACCCCCCACCCCCCCCCCCTCCCCCCCCCCCCCCCCGCCCCCTTTTCTATCCCCTTTTTTTCCTTATTTACCTTTTCTTACCTTCTTCCTTCTTTCCCCCCTTCCTTCCTTTCTTTTCCTCTTCTTCCCCTCCTTCCTCCTTCTGTCTCCCCCTCCTTAACAATCATGGTTCTTATTAAGGTTACCATAATAACCGAGGATTGGATCTCAGTATGTTGAATGACCTTATATATAATGATTTTATAATGTCATGTTGTTTTTTCTTTGTTTGTTTTTTTCTCCGCTCACATGGTTTTGCATTGGTGTATTGTCGTGGGTAGAATCCATTTATCAGCCCTCTTGCAATATGGCCGCCGGAGCTTCAATTATACTGCGCATGCGCGCACTCTCCACCCCTGGTGTGACGTATCCTGCCGACGTCGGGTGCCGGATCACGTGGGCCCACGTGCTTCCGGCCTCGTCACCGGTGGGGGATGTGTCCGCAGGGGGGAGGGATGGACGGCGCGTGCTGCGGCACTTCCGGCAGGCGCATTTAAATAAAGATGCCTTTGTGGCTGACATTTATGCCCCCTGAGGAAGGAGCTTATTGCTCCGAAACGCGCGTCGGGGTACGAGCGGTCCGCCCGGTCATCCTTGAGCCTCATTAAGGTAACGGTTTGGGTCCTTATTTTCTTAGGGCGGGTAATTGCCTGCCGGTGCAATTCGGGCAATGTTTGCTGCACCATCCTCCGTCTTTCCATAGATGTAAGACATGGTTTATATGGCCCGAGGGTAGTATTGTTTATTTGTTAACCCCTCTAGTTACCTTTTTTTTGTGATAGTGCACAGAATTATCCTGTGTGATAGTTGATGGGCAGTGTTTCCCTCTTTATGCAAGATATATAATGCTCCTCATATGGAACATTAACACAGGAAATTTATGCATCTATCTTGGTATATGATGGTTCAGGCTGATTGGGGCGGGTTCTGCTTGTATGAGCACTTATACTATTGCACTTTTTGTTTGTTCCTTGCACAGTTCCCCATTTTTTGTCCTGTCCTATTTATAATTCAATAAAGAGAAGTAATTTTTTTATTATAATGGATCTATGGTCGCAATTTTTACTGTGGTTTCCACAATTCTTGGTGTATACATCAGCGATTGATTCTATTTTTCCCAAACAGAGTGACACCTATGAGGAATGATATATAATATATTTAGGATGCGGCTCTGTACCGTTGCTAATATAAATTACTTTAAGGGTACTGGTAGAGAGCCCCATGTCCAGACCTTTTTGTAGGAACTCTAATATCTGCATTATAGGCGCTGAATCCCCAGCGACTACTCCTGAGTTTTGAAGGAATTTCTTCCAAATTCTGACAAATTTTTGTGGTAATGATTTTTCTACTCTTAAGTAGGGTGTTAATTAGGTCTGCGGAGAAGCCCTTCTCTTCTAATAATGACCGTTCAAACTCCACGCCGTCAGATGAAGGCCAGCCACCTGAGGATGGAAGACTGGGCCCTGGGACAGGAGATCCGGGATGTCCGGCAGAACCCAAGGATCGGACACCGACATGGTCCTGAGGCATGAGAACCATGCTCTCCTGGGCCAAAATGGAGCGATGACTATAACCCTCGCTCTGTCTTTCCTGATTTTCCTCATCACCAGGGGTAGAAGAGATAGGGGAGGGAAGGCGTAGGCTAGTTTGAAGTCCCACTTTATCAGGAAGGCATCTACCACCAGAGGATTCTCGCTGGGATTTAGGGAGCAGAATTGTTTCAATTGCCTGTTGTCTCTGGTGGCGAAGATGTCTACCTCTGGATATCCCCACTTTTGAACAATCAGATTGAATATGGAGGAGTTTAGGGACCATTCCCCTTGCTTTAGCTGATTGCGGCTTAAAAAGTCTGCCGTGATGTTGTCTCTTCCTTTTATATGCAACGCTGTTCAAGATAGAAAGTATTGTTCTGCTAGATGGAACAACCGCTCTGCTACAATCATCAGGGGTCTGGAACGGGTCCCGCCTTGGTGATTGATATATGCCACGGCGACCTGATTGTCGGAGAACACCCGCACGTGATGGCCCTGTAGATACACAAGGAGCTTTTTAGCCGCCTGTTCTACTGCTGTCAATTCTTTTAGGTTAGATGACATTCCTAACTGATCATGTTGCCATTGGTCCTGGACTAATATTTCACCCATATGAGCTCCCCAACCGTAAGGACTAGCATCCGTGGTGACTATGCGGGTTACGTTATACTCCCAGGGCACCCCTTTAGACAAGTTATCCTTGTCTAACCACCACTCTAGGGACTCCCTTGTGTTACGGGACAAGGTTAGCTGACCCTCCAAGTAACCCCCAAGGACCTTTTGATGTAATAAGACCTCGCTCTGTAGTTTCCTTGCATGAAACTGGGCCCACTGGACTGCCGGGATACAGGCCGAAAGAGAGCCTAGAAGGGACATGGCTTTCCTGAGGGACATGGTGGGGTTATTGGAGGCGTTCAGGATCTGATAATGGAGGTGAACAAGCTTCTCCGGAGGCAGACGGCATTCCTGTTTTCCAGAATCCAGGGTTAGGCCCAAGAATTGTTGGACTTTCATTGGTTGCAACCGAGACTTTTTGATGTTCAGCAACCATCCTAACCGTTCTAGGGCGGACATTGCGTTTTGTAGCTGTTGTAAACAATGATTCGCCGTTTTACCTACAATAAGAAAATCGTCCAGGTAGGGGATCACCAGAATGTTTGATTCACGTAGATGGGCCATGACCTCCGCTATTACTTTAGTAAACACTCGGGGAGCGACTGCCACTCCAAAAGGGAGGGCCGCATATTGGAAATGTCGAATTGACCTATCCAACTGAACCGCCACTCTGAGAAACCGCTGATGGCCTGCATGGATGGGTATATGGTAGTATGCGTCTTTCAGATCTACCACCACCATAAAGCAGTTTTGGAACAGCAATTTTATTGCAGATTTAATTGTTTCCATTTTAAAAGGACGTATGACCAAAAACTTGTTGAGGGCCTTAAGGTTTATTATTGTCCTAAAGGAGCTGTCTGGTTTGCGGACCAGGAACAGAGGGGAGTAGAATCCCTTCCCCCATTCTCCCTCTGGAACCTCTATCAGGACTTTTTTGGCACACAGGTCATGAACCTCTGCCTCCAGGGCAGCTTGTTCTGAAGCAGACGACCTGAGTGGGGTGATTTTAAATTGATCAAGGGGAACCCTAGAAAACTCTAGTCGTAGTCCCACGGCTATTATCCCCAATATCCAGCTGCTATTAGAGATCAGAGACCAGGATGGGTAGAAGGCAGCTAGTCTCCCTCCTACCGGGGTAACTTGTCATTGGGGCGGCTTTTTCGTATCTCGAGCTGGACCTTCCTGGCGCCCCCCTCCAAACATGAATCCTGTACCTTTCCTTTTTTTCTCCTCCCATCTGCCCTGATCTCTGGACGGCCTTCTCCGGAAAAAACCTTTTCTGGTAAAAGGACGTCTGTACGAGGGGTTCGGGAGACTGGGAAATTTCTTTTTGTCATCTCCAGCTTTCTCTAACAATTCGTCCAAGACAGGGCCGAATAGGTACTCCCCCTCGCAGGGAATGGAACAGAGACGGGACCGGGCTTGAATATCTCCTGGCCAACATTTTAACCAGAGCGCTCTTCGCGCTGCATTAGATAGACCCGCGGCTTTAGCCGCCATTCTTGCAGAGTCTGCAGAAGCATCGGCTAAAAACGCCACGGCATTCTGAATGATCGGCAAACTTTTCCGAATAGAAGATCTTGAAGCACCGTTTTTTAGCTCGGAATCCAGCTGATCTAGCCAGACCATCATCGATCTGGCTGTACAGGTGGCAGCTACCGCTGGTCTTAACGCGCCTGCTGACATCTCCCATGTCCCTTTAAGAAAAGAATCCGCTTTTTTTATCTAGCGGATCTTTCAAGGAGGCCATATCGTCAAATGGTATGGCAGATTTTTTAGATGCTTTGGCTACTGCTGCGTTTAGTTTCGGGGCTTTATCCCATCTGTTTACTACCGGGTTATCAAAGGGGTATCTCCGCTTAAAGGCTGGTGGCATGGAGCCCCTTTTTTCCGGTCTCTTCCATTCTCTGTCAATTAGGTTCTGAACCTTATCGTTTAATGGAAAAGCTCTGCGTTTTTTGGGGTCTAGACCCCCGAACATTATGTCCTGTGCTGAGAGTTCCCGTTTTTTGTCCGCTACCCCCATGGTGGACCGTATTGCTTTCACTAATCTGTCCATCTGGTCTAAGGGGAAGCAGAACCGGCTAGAGTCTTCATCCGAGGAAGACGACGAGGAGTCCGAGGAATTATCGCCTTTCCCAGGGGCGACTGAGGTCTCCGAGCCTGAACCACTAGCCTCTCTTCTCCTAGAAGGTTCTCTTTGAGGTAAGACTTTCATTTCTGCCCTGATCATCTCTCTCCGGTTCGAAGTGAAGTCAGGTGTCTCTTCCGCTACCGTTTGCCGAATGCATGGTTGGCATAATTTTTTAGGGTGGCCATCTGGTAGGGGGGAACTACAGAGGGCACATTCCCTGTGCTTCTGTTTTCCCGTAGCCTTCTTCCCCTGAAAAAAAACATAAGGGAACACTGCATCAGGGTACATTCACGGAGATCTCTTACCCATGCAGATGAAGCAGGTACCGGATCACGGAGGGAGGCAGGGGGGTCCTTTCTGGAGGAACTTTCGCGGCTCTGGTCGCTAGTTCGTCTCTGTTTTTTCTGCTGGCCACTCGCAAGCGGTTTTGTCGTGGCCTGTTTTTGCGGGCGCTCCTGCGCCTCGTCCTGCTGGTCCAAGGGGGCTTCCGTTGTATCCATTGCTGGGGCCTTCAGAAGCACCCCAGCGGCATCCCCATCTGCCTTATATGGCCTCCTGGTGTCCGGGTCAGCAGGTATCCTGCCATAGCACCACCCACCCGGCTTTCCGCACTCCCTCCCCCATGCTCCGGCCCCCCTCGCCTTACCCGGGTCGCCGCGCGACCCCCGGATGGGCATGCACCCGCGGCGCGCGCCGGAGGCCGGCCGGCACCCGACTTCCGGTATCGGCGCTATCGCTCCGCCCCTTCCGCCGCGTCACTTCCGCCGCTCATCAGAGCCCTGCGGGAGCGCGCGCGAAGGAGCCGCGCAGCGCCTCCTGGCCGGAATGCCCCACTGCCCCTCTGCGCACGCCGCCATGAGCCCGCCAGGGGCCAGCACGGACCGGGAGGACCGGGCCTGGGGAAGCGCAGCAGGACTGGGGCATACATACCAGGTGCTGGCGTTTTTGGAGACAGCATCCACCGGACCCCTGCTCCACCTGCTCCGTCCACTGCCGTGGTGACCTACCCGGCCCCACCGTGGCGCCTCCAGGGACCCCGCACTGACCGAGGTAGGAGACCCCCTCGCTACCTGAGTCGGTCAGCCGGCCTGGGTACTCAACGACGACTCCATGACGGACGATCTGTAGAGAGTCCTGTCCTCTAGGAACAGGAAACCAACTGATGCGTGGGAGAGGTGCCACCCTTTTGTATCTGTAGGTTTCCTGTTCCTAAGGGGTGGATCCCCTCTCTCAGGTGGTGCTGTCATGGACGACCGAATAAGCTTGGGCTAGGGGACAATGTGTGTAGATGGGTAGGTAGCTGGCTTAGTGATAGAAAACAAAGAGTGGTTATTAATGGGGCATACTCAGATTGGGCAAGGGTTACTAGTGGGGTACCACAGGGTTCTGTATTGGGCCCCCTACTATTTAATATATTTATTAATGATCTAGTGGATGGCTTACACAGTAAAATATCAGTATTTGCAGATGATACAAAACTATGTAAGGTAGTTAACACAAAGGAGGACAGTTTGCAACTACAGACAGATTTGAGTAAATTGGAGAATTGGGCTGAAAAATGGCAAATGAGGTTTAACACAGATAAGTGTAAGGTTATGCACATGGGAAGGAGAAACAGATGCTACAATTACTTACTAAATGGGAAACTGCTGGGGAAATCAGACATGGAAAAAGACTTAGGCATCTTAGTCAATAAGAAGCTAAATTGGAGTGCCCAGTGTCAGGCAGCTGCCACCAAAGCAAATAGTGTCATGGGATGCATTAGAAGAGGTCTGGGGACACGAGATGAAAACATAATTCTCCCTCTGTGCAAATCACTCGTCAGACCACACTTGGAGTATTGTGTGCAATTTTGGACGCCGGTGCTCAAGAAAGACATTACTGAACTTGAAAGGGTTCAAAGGCGGGCTACTAAAATGATAAATGGAGTTGGTTCACTACAATACCCAGAAAGGTTATCAAAATTAGGTCTATTTACTCTAGAAAAGAGAAGACTTAGGGGAGACCTAATATATATGTACAAGTATATCAGAGGGTAATACAGAGATCTCTCCAATGAACTGTTTGTACCAAGGACTGTGACAAGAACAAGGGGGCATTCTCTTCGTTTGGAGGAAAGACAATTTCTGCACCAGCATAGAAGAGGGTTCTTCACGGTAAGAGCAGTGAGGCTCTGGAATTCTATTCCTGAGGAAGCGGTGATGGCCAACTCACTGAATGAATGTAAGAAAGGAATGGATGCTTTTCTTGTGAGTAACAGTATAGAAGTTTACAAATAACAGAATATTATAGGTAGATGGTTGACCCAGCTAAGGGGAAGGAACTTTTTTCCCCATGGAGAAAATTGGCTTCTACTCTGTGGGTTTTTTGCCTTCCCCAGGATCAACAATGCAGAACAGCTGCACTAAAAATAGGCTGAAATAGATGGACATAAGGTCTTCCTTCAGCCTTCAAAACTAAGTAACTATGTATGTAACATGAATATAAAATACATTTAATCACTTCGGATGTGAAGGAATAGAACATCACATCCACCACTTAAACATTTGGCCCATGTGCTTAACTTGCTACTTCTGTGGTTTCTGAAAATCTACCCAGATTTGCTAGAGCTTCTGGTCAAGGTATGCCGCGTGAGCGCCCATTTCTGTAAGTCAGCTACAGCTGCCACCATTCTGGCAGTACTGCAGCATGCAAGCGCCAGCTCACAGACGGTGTGTGATGTGACCACATGCTTGAACTCCACACTGAACAAACTGCCAAGGCTTTGAGCAACAGAAGCAAGTTGTGGAATACTAGCTCCAACACACCCATCGGCATTATGGTCAGCATCCCCAACAACTGAAGAGTGGGCAGTGCATGGATGTCTGACATTTGTGCGGTTCTCAAAGAATCCACAAAGATTGTGAGCATTGATGATGCCATAGTAAGCGCAACTATTGTGCTTCTGTGCCCACTTTAACAGTTGCTGCTCACAATTAAACATGAATGGCACCACCACAAAGATCGGTCCAGTAGACAGCACAGCAAACAATCGGATGGGAAAGGTGGGAGCAAGGCCCTAATAGTAGGGGATGGGGGACCTCCTAACAGCATGTGCCCTTCCCTAAGCTCCCCTAATGCCCTATGCGGGTCCTTCCTGCCACCACAGTCACGTACCTCATCCCTGCAAGCATCACCACTGCAGATAGTACAGACAGGAGATTGTGACAAGTGCGAGACAGACAAGGTATATAATCAAGCAACTTAGCTCCAGGCTTCGCTGCCAAGCTCCACACAGCAGTGGATACGAAAACAGGACCCTGAACTCCACAGAAGTAGCCGATTCGGCGCTGACACCAGAGAGCTGCAACTCAAAGGCTGGCGTACATAGAAAACTCTTAACAGTCAGCTGATGTGTCATGTGACTATTTAAAGTATAGTGGGAGTGGTCACCACCCACAACAACTGACCAGCAACACTGCAGCTGCCAGCAAGGAAACTAACATTAATCCTTGCTGGCCCAAAAGCAAAAACAACATTTAAATTAAAAGCAGAGCCAGAGCTGTCACGAATCCAAAAATGGATTGTGACAATAAAGCTGTAGTAGTTTCTGATGAAGGTCTGGGTATAGACCAAACATGGTCAACTTCTGTATGCAAAATTTTCACCTTTTTGAGTGCCAAGTTTTTTTTGATTTTATCGTGATTGGGCCGGATACCCTACTTGAGCACCTCTCTCCTTACATTTTATGAGTGCCGTATATAACTTGTTGCAGTATCTTCTCCATATGTGTACCATATACAGTACCTACAATGTTTAATGAGATTTTTTCCTACAATGCCTCACACTGCAGAGATAATTTCTAAGGTCACAGCCTCAAGTGATTTTCTACAAGTACCAACACAGGAACTAAAAAAATAGAGGCCTTGAGAGAGAGACCAGGTCGTCCCTCAATTTGTAACTACATTCGGTAACCATAGCAGAATACTTATGGGTACAGAGAATACCAATGGGCTTACGGGTACCTCTACAGCCTACTTTTTTTTTCTTTTTTTTTTTTTTTTAGAGGATAAGGATTACTGTACTAAATTGGAACAGATACTGAACAAATGTTCTTTCGATTTAAGAACTTTCTTTCCTACAAAAAAAAAAAAAATTAGAAAACAACCTGAAAGCAGTGAACAATCAGATCACAACGATAGAAACACAACTTTCCAGTACCATGACAGCAGAAGAGCTTCAGGATATAAAGAACCAAGAGTCTTTTCGAATCTACCGGTAGGACCTAGAGAAGAGGAAGAGTTCAAAGTTTATCAGAGACACAGAGGACTATGTTCAAACAGGGTATACCAATGACAGGACCCTTTGTTCCTACAGACTATGTTTTTCCCAAAAATCCTACAGCTCAAACAGCAGACCTGGTTCTACACATACTCCTGCTAAGGCTAGTTTCACACTAGCGTTTAAACGACGCGCGCACGGCGCCGCTAAGCCACGCCCCCTGCCGGCTCCCTGCCCGCCCCCTACTGTTATCGCCTCCTCAGAGCGCAGAGGGCTGCATGCGTTATGCGCACCCTATCTTTAGCATAGGGTGCGCAGGCCGTGCGCAACTATGAATATAGCGTGCGCTGCGCATTTTTGGAGGTGCGCCGTGCGCGCCGAACGCAGCATGTTGCATTTTGGCGCGCACGGCGCACATTCAAAAATGCGCAGCGCACGCTATATTTATAGTTGCGCACGGCCTGCGCACCCTATGCTAAAGATAGGGTGCGCATAACGCATGCAGCCCTCTGCGCTCGGAGGAGGCGATAACAGGAAGGGGCGGGCAGGGAGCCGGCAGGGGGCGTGGCTTAGCGGCGCCGTGCGCGCGTCGTTTAAACGCTAGTGTGAAACTAGCCTAACACGGCTTCTTTTTTGGGAAACCGTCAAGGCTGCCAAAGAGGAAGACGAGGCGAGGGGACAATGCCACTGGGAAAACAAGGACCCATGTAACACACTCCCAGGTAGGCAACATCCACTGGTAGTGAATATCTCCTAAAAACTTTAATACACACTGATGAAGGAGTTAACTGCTCCAACCCCCCCCCCCAGGGCCTGTAAGCATATTGAAGAAAACAGGATTTAGTGCTCCAATGTTGAATAGCAAGGCATTTTAGTATGATAATGAGATAAGGCCCAAAACAGAACTTCAAAGCTTGAGTAGGAGCCACGCCAGCATGGGGCAGGAAGGGGCCTGGGGGCTTCAATTAGAATATACCTGTCAGCTAGACACAGAAATACACATCCATTGTCTCTCCCAGGCGCCCCGACTCCATCATAGGATGATGGATTATGAGCACATCAATTCGAGTGACCCTGAGGAAATCGTGCATCTGGCAGTGCGACTCCTGAGTCGGTGAGGGCTCTGGGACCTGAGATATAGAGATTGGCCCTCCACAGCGACCCAATGGGGCCAGGTTTTCTCTCCACATGACAGGCAAAACAAACCGCATTCACTGGTACCTCTCATGTCCTGATCCGATCATGCTGTTGAAAGTTACCCCCTTTCTTAGATATTGAGAATAAGTTCTGCAGGGAGCTAAAGGGTGGAGATCATTAGCCCACCCTCTGACATAGGGGGAGGAGCCTTGCGTGCTTAAGAACTAGCAGCACATGGCAGAGACCCTCTCTCTGAAGAACCTGACAATGATTATCTAAGAAGGAACTGGGGCAGATCTGCCAAGGGGAGCAGCAGCCATGCTTTTGGGGTCTGTCCGGCAACTAAGATTCTTGCACCTGTGGACTGCAGAGCTCGCGGCACCCACATACAACCTACAACCTGGTAAATGGACCTCTATTATCTCTAAGTCTTGTACCATTATTGTTATATTTTACTCTGACTGCAAATCCACTGTAATTCCACTGTATAGCTTACTGTATATTTCTGTAATTATCTAGTGCGCCCTTAAGGTAATTAAACCATAAAATTAATCTTGGGCTGATGCTTTTACTCTGATTACGAATCTTAGAATACCCAGCAGGTAACAGGACATCCTCCTCGGCGGCCATTTGCTCTAGGTGCAGTTCCCATACTGACCTGACAAAGGGGGCGCCAGAGAGCTGTGCCTGTGTAGTTACGTCACATTGGTGACGTGGGAGGAATGGGTCTTGTTCCTCCATACACACCAGTTATCTCTACTGCAAAAAGGTCTATCATTTTGTCCTTCCTACAAGTATTATCTTTTTTACCTCAGCATGGACCTTCAGAGGGTCTACCACAATTTGCGGCTTGAAACGCACTTTTACAAACCAGAGATTGAAGCTAGTGTAGGTCTAGCCGCTGACACCTCCCTACTGAATCTTAAATTACGTTCACCTAGTTCCTATATACCTCCTAAGGGCAACCCGCCAGTAGAAACTTCTTTGGTTGAGAAGGAGATTTCCACCATAACTAGAGAGATCAATCAGGGCCCACTACTTATACATCTAATCTATCAGAAGAAATAGCTGTAGATTAACTGGCCAATGAAAAACAATCAAACCAGCGAACAAAGGAGGTGCTATAGTGGTTATGGACTTGGGAAATAACCTCACAGCTTAAAAACTCTGAGGTATACAAGATAGTCCCACATAACTTGAAAAAAATGGGAAAAGGGAAATGGATTTGTGCTCACCAAAAATAGTCCTGTAAGCCGGTCGTGCCTATGGTTCAAATGGCTGACCACCATGTGTAGCAAATGTAAGAAGAGCGTGGGGGTTTTCTTCCCCTTTCTGCTTTTATTATGAAAATATGTGAATAAAGTTTACTGTGGATTTTATCAAGTCTTCAGTTCCGGATCTTCCTTCTCTTCTTACAGTCCCACATAACCCTACACTACATCCTCAGTCGCAGGAAATACTAAAAAAAAAAAAAAAAATGGTAGATTACCATATGCAACAGGACACCACCATATGCAACAGGACACCATTGACAAAAAATAAAATAAAATATATATATATATATATATATATATATATATATATATATATATATATATATATATATATATATATATATATATATATATAATGAAGTATCCTATCAAACCTCCAGGCCGACATTGTCCATTCTATCTTTTTTGGCCACTGTATGAGAGCAGATCCTAAAGTCCCTAGTTTAAAAAAAAACAAACAAAAAAAAAAACAATCTTTTCTCCTGGATACTAATGGCTTTTTAAATCTCATCAAATCCTTGGGCCCTTTAACCTCTTCCATTCTTGTTACATGGGACATGAATAGCCTCTATACCTGCATTGCATACAAAAGAGGCTTGGAGACCACACTTGGATTACTTACAGAAGCAAATGTGGATTTCAAAATTAGGAGCGTTCTGCTCTGAACTTTTGGAACTAGTCCTAAAAGAATTTTCTTTTTCAAGACACATTATGTTCAAACCCAAGGGACTGCAATGGGTTCAAATGTAGCACCCCCTTATGCAATTGCATATATGTCATCATTCGAAGGAAGATCACGTATACACATCCGCTCTTTCAACATTGCGTCTTTTGAAAGAGGTATATAGATGACGACATTTAGCATTTGGGATGGCCCACTAGTAAAACTACATGCGTTTGATACCCATATCAATGCCATTTGGCCTGAGCTTAGAGTTGTTACTACACAATATGGATAGGATTAGTTTCCTGACACCCTAGTGTGTAAGGACGACAAAAGAACCCTCTCCACCGATTTTTGTTAATGAAACAGACCTTAACGGTATTTTACATTTTTCCAGCTTACATCCCTTATTTACTAGGAAATCTATCCCGAAATTGCAGTTCCAAAGGATAGACAGAATAGTTTCAGAGGAAGAAATAAAACAAGTTAGTTAGAGTTGAGATGGAGAACAATTCACAGCCAGGGTTTACCCCACAAGATTACTTTCAGAAAAAAAATAGTCCTCCATCTCCAAATCCCAAGACAGACACCAAAAGGATGGCTTTCGTCCATACTTACCCCCCTTATTCTCATTGGATACACACCGTTATCCAAAAACATTAGGCGATTCTTTGCAACAGTTAACCATCCATTCCAGAAACCCTTATTACCATTCTATCGTCACCCAAATTTAAAGAGGATAAATTGATTAGAGCGGATATTGGCTCAGGAATGGCGATTCCCAGACAAACCTTCCTTCAGACCCAGAAACGGGTCACCTTCCCATGTTTAAACTGCCTTCAATGCAATAATATCCAAAAAGGTCACCTCATTTTTCACTCACAGGCCTGCCAGGGAATTCCCAAATTAGGTTTTTTTTTTTTGTTTTTTTTAAACACATGTGAATCCACATTTGTAATAGAAGTCATCAAATGTCCCTGTGGTCTTTGCACGTGTGGTCTCACAAACAGACGTTAGGGATAAAAACTCCCAACATAAATCTAATATCCGGTGCAATTAACTCTACCATTCCATTTTCACAAGTTGCTCCACAGAATTACGTAATTGCATTTTCAGGTTCTGGAAAAAAATTGACCTATCTAGAAGAGAAAATCCTGTAGAGGGAAGCATTTTGGATTTTCTCCTTACAGACCTTGGAACTAAAAGGGTCTCAGACTATGATAAGATGAGCTTCCTCTGAGTTCTAACAAATTTCATCCCTTTTGCTGTGTTGGTGATATAACCTAATCGCTGCCATCTGACTGTACCAAGTTTTGAATTTCTGCTTATACACTTGATTTTCTTCTTGTTCTTTCCCTTTTCCTTCCAGAACCTGTAGACATCCTTCTGGTCACCATCACCCTCTGACAATCACATGGTATGGTATATTGCTCAACCATTCCCCTAATAAGTTGTCTTCATATACTTTGCTTAGTATATCCCCTGTTAACATGCTCTACCCAGTATACATCTTTGAATATACTGTATATACTCAAGTATAAGCTGAGATTTTCAGCCCATGTTTTGTAGGCTGAAAGGGCCCATCTCAGCTTATACTCGAGTCATTGTCCCAGGGGGGTAGGAGGGAGAACGCAGGAGCTGGCAGCTGTCAGATCATATTCACCCCTTCCTGGCATGGTCTCTGCACTTCCCTGCTTCTCAGATGGTCGGCGCCGCAGCTCTTCCTGTGTTCAGCGGTCACGTGGTACCACTCATTAAAGTAATGAATATGCACGCCACTCCCATAGGCGTGGAGGGCATATTCATGACTTTAATGAGCGGTATCACGTGACCGATGAACACTGGAAGGAGCTGCCAGCACCGGAGACCATTGGAGAAGCGCAGAGACCGAGCCAGGAGGGGGCGAGTATGATGGGGAGGACTGGGGAAGCCACGTGATATTCACCTGTACCTGTTCCACCACCGCGCGCCGCTCTGTCTTCTACATCCTCTGGCTGCGACATTCAGGTCAGAGGACGCGATGACATGGTTAGTGCGCACCCCCTGCCTAAACGGTCACTGCAGAGACCTGAAAGACAGAGCGGCACGTGGCGGTGGAATGGGGACAGGTGAATATCGCAGGTGCTGGGGCCCTGAGCCAGCAGTGACATCGGCACCTGGCCCCCATAGCACGCCGGTGTCCTTGCCTGCTCAGGACACTGGCACCTGGCCCCCAGTCCAACACCGTGCAGAGCGCTTGCATTTGCCACATAACACCAGGATTGGCAAATTCGCCACTGGTGCCCTGTGCTCTTCACAGATGAAAGCAGGTTCACACTGAGCACATGTGACAGATGTGACGGTCTGGAGACGCCGTGGAGAGTGATCTGCTGCCTGCAACATGCTTCAGCATGACCGGTTTGGCAGTGGGTCAGTAATTGTGTGGGGTGGCATTTCTTTGGTGGTCCGCACGATGTTGGGCTGTGAGCACAACCCCCATCTGTGGACGTCGGGCACGTGTGTGTGCATATATGTGTGTGTCTGTCTCTATCCAGAAAAAACTGGAAAAGCACCAAGACAATACCTTACTGAAGTATACGCTTCCCCAACCAGTGTTCAACTGGAATAGCAGGATATGAAGCAAAAAACAGGGAAACAGCACATGGAGTAAAAACAAAAGTGAACTTTAATGCCCAATGGCAATATTTTCCTGTGGAAATTTGCACTGTTTTGATTTTTTCTGTGTTTTTTTTGCCAGTTTTTTGGCTGTGTTGTGAACTATGGATAATATTTTTGAGCCTGGCGTTTTTACATTTACTAATGAAGCTGAAGACAGAATACTTAGAGGAGTGGAGGGTGATGATACGTTCCCAAGTACTCCATCATTGTTTGATATGAAAGTAAAATATGAAAATATGTGCAAGAAATCTTTAAACATTGAAGTTACATTTGACTACCTTAAGTGATTATTATAGAGCTAAGAAGATCCCAAGGGGTTTACGCACAAATGTTCGTTCCAACCTCATGTCTGGAGATTCCGCTTTTTGTTTGAAATTTTGCATGATTTCTAACAAGTATGGTTTGTACTTGATACTTTTGAATATTGAATTTTTACAAAAAGAATTGCAGAGGTTTACTTCGGAGATCACTCCTGTGGAGTCTGAGATCAAGAGATTGAAAGAGGATGAGTGGAATAATTACAAAGTGTTATTAGATGGAAAATTCGTTTGGAATTAGAAGACACTAAAAGGAATAAAAATGGAACCGGGATATGGAGGATTATAAATCTGGCAACATTTATAACTGGCAAAGAGAAGATTCAGAAAATTGAAGGAAGAGAGGTTTTAAGCATACAAGAAATTTTTTTTTTCTGATTGTGACGCTGAATTTTTTTTGACCGACTTTAATTCCAACAGATTTTGGTCTACAAAAACACAAACAAAAAGCAGCAGGAAAAGGGGAGGAAAGAAACACCGGAGAAAGCAAAAAAGAGAAAAAAGGGAGAAAAATCCTCAGTGGAAAAACAAGTGGTGACGAGAAGCAAGGATCAAGTTTAAAAGTCAATATTTCCAAAAAGTTCTTCTGTTGATTAAATGTCTATATTGAAAAAGGGGGATGTCTTTTGGATTAAGTACACATGTTAATTGGTTTCAACTGAGTCTTGATCTACAAAAGTTTTTTAGATCCCTTACATTAAAAGAATGGTTCAGCAATAAGCCAAGCCCCATGTCAGTTCCGGAAAGTGAATTAAGTTTAAAAGCGACATCATTAAGGAATAAAAGTAATTTTGTACCACCAAGCAATTCACCTGTGATTGAAGCATTCATAACCGCTGTAAACCGAGATATTGAGGTCTTAAAAAAGAATCATATCAAGAATTTTAAGTGCCCCAATATGACTAGGGGTGAGATCATAGCAATCCAAAGTTTGTCACATGAGGAAATTATAAAAAAAAAAAAAGAGTGCAGACAAGGGCGGTGCAATGATAATTATGGACAAGCAGAAATATACCAAAGAGACTGAGAGACAATTGGGGGACCTGGAGGTATACGAGAGACTATCATATGATCCTAAATTTGAAATTGCAAGAGAAATTAAGAACATTTTAGATGCGGCTTTGAAAAAACGAATTATTGATAAGGATTTGACTTTGCTAATTGAACATCCTACTACTCCGGTAATATACACTTTAACGAAAATCCATAAGTCTCTTGTAGATCCTCCAGGCAGACCCATAGTCTCGGGTTGTAGCTCTATTTTGTCCAATATTGGTACATATCTGGATAAAGTGCTCAATCCTATTGCTAGAGACACTGACTCTTGTTAAAGATACTTGTCATGATCCAGGATGGGGTTTCGCTTTGGCCCGTCCTGGTCAGACTGGGGGTTAATTGTTCTGCCTCTCTCTGGCAGAGGGCGGCTATTTAATGCTCACTGGACCTAGGTCCGGTGTCAGTTATACTCCTGCCCTCGGCTGAGTTAGTTGACCTCTTGTATACGTGTGCCTTGTGCCTGATTACTTGTTGCTTGTTTGGTTTTGATCCAATTCTGTCCCTGTTACGAGTTCTGCCTGTCCCTCTTGTACCGCACCGCTCTCTTGTGTATGACCTTTGGCTTTGTCCGACCTCCCATCTGTTTACCCCTCCTGTACCTCGTTTGCCCGTACTGTGTATGACCTCCGTTTTGTCCGACTGAGTTTTCTACCTTCTCTGAAAGCAGGATGCTAAGCCCCGCCCCCTTGTAGTCACGTGACCGTAGGTCCTGTGCCGGCTTGCTAACCTTCAGCGTTCAGGTCCTGTGCATCTGTACTTTCTGGCTGTTCTTGTCCCCAGGGGTCCCTACAGTGCGGGTGAGTCCTTGCTCAGCGGAGGCTGTATGCCGGCGCTGTCAGGATCCTGATATTATAACTCACCAATGCTACTTTTTTCCCCTGCTCCTCTTCCCGTGTGTGTGATGGATCTTATGCACGCTCTTTCTGAGCAGGTAAAGCACCTGACTCAGATGTCTCAGAAACTCCTTGGAGAACAACGAGTCCTGGCTGTGTCAGCAGCTGATCGCTGACACTGTGCAGGGGGCTTTTTTTTATCGGGGGCTCGGGATGTTACATTAGTTTCCCCTGAGTCTCCGGTTAAGTTACCGGATATCTTTTCTGGAGATAAAAAAAGAATTCAGAGTTTTCAAGGAGGGCTGTAAGCTTTTTTTTTTCCATTAAGACCACACTCTTCTGGGGATGAAAGTCAGCGAGTGGGGGTCATTATGTCTGTTAAGGGGAGCCCCCCAAGCTTGGGCTTTCTCCCTTCCGACCACGGCCCCTGAGCGTATGACTGTGGATGCATTTTTTGAGGCCCTGGGGCATATTTATGATGAGCCTGATCGGATGTGTATGGCTGAGGACATGGTGATGAGTGTGTGCCAGGGGAAGAACTCAGCCGAGTGGTTTTGCTCAGAGTTCAGACGCTGGGCTGCTGGAATGATGCCACCCTCCGGGGTTTGTTCCGTAGAGGCCTGTCTGAACATCTGAAAGATGCCTTGGCTCTTCACCCTCCGCCTGATTCCCTGGAGGAGGCTATGACACAGGCCGTCCAAATGGATCGCAGGCTACGGGCGAGGGGAGTGATGCAAATTGAGACACCGTTGTCCCAAGGAAGGGGAGCCAGTACTACATTGGAAAACACGGAGATGGGAACCATCGACCTCAAAGAGAATGAAAGGAGACAACGGCGCGTGGGAAAATGCTGTTATCACTGTGGCGATTCTGGACATTGGAAAAAGGATTGCCCCTCCTGTCCACTAACCAACAAGCGACTGAGCCCGGGTGATTGTCGTGGAGGTCACCCAGGCTCTCAGGTACCCTTTTCCGCCTTGTCTAAAATGTTGTCGCAAGTGGAACTTTGTTGTGGGAGTGTCTCCACATCCACTTCTGCCTTCGTGGATTGCGGATAGTCATTGAACTTTATTGACTCTGTCCCTAACTTACACCTGGACACCAAGTCAGTTAGGTTGGAGACTCCTATTCACATTGTTGCCATTGACAAAACACCACTGGTTAAGAATGACGTTATGTTTCGTACTGAAGAGTTTCTCCTTAAAGTGAGTTCCTTGCACCAGGAACATATTTCATGTTTTGTGATGGACAACCTGCCTGTGGGACTGGTGTTGGGGTTCCCCTGGTTACAATTGCATAATCCTGTGATTAATTGGGAATCTCAGGACATTGTTAAATGGGGTCCCTATTGTTCTGAAAAATGTCTTGTCACTGTGCCTGTGTCGTCCGTGGGTCTGGAAGGTATTCCGGAGTGCCTGAAAGACTACAGGGGTGTTTTCTCCGAAAAAGAGGCTGAGGTTTTACCACCACACCGCCCATTTGATTGTGCCATTGACCTAGTTCCAGATGCTAAAATGCCCAAAGCCCACTTGTATAACCTTTCGGGTCCAGAACGGGCTGCGATGAAGGAATATACTTCCGAGAGTCTCCGTAAGGGACACATTCATCCTTCTGTTACTCCCGTGGCGGCGGGGTTCTTTTTTGTAAAGAAAAAAAAGACGGTGGTTTACGCCCATGCCTCGATTTTCATGAGTTAAATAAGATAACTGTGGAATACGTATCCCCTTCCACGTATTCCTGATTTATACAACCAGTTATCCAGAGCTAAGTGGTTTTCAAAATTAGATCTACGGGGAGCGTATAACCTTATCCGAGTCTGGGACGGAGATGAGTGGAAAACAGCTTTTCTCACTACTGAAGGGTTGTTTGAAAATTTGGTCATGCCTTTCGGCCTGACCAATGCTCCAGCGGTCTTCCAAAATTTCATAAATCACGTGCTCTCTGACTTTATTGGACGTTTTATGGTGGTATATTTGGATGACATATTGATCTACTCTCCTGATAAACAGGCTCACATTGGTCATGTTCGGGCAGTTCTCCAAAGGCTCTGGAAGAACTGTCTCTTTGCTAAACTAGAAAAATGTTTATTTTTTGTTCAAGAACTGTCTTTTCTGGGGTTCATAGTGTCTGCTGAAGGGTATCGCATGGAACCTAATAAGGTGCAGGCCATTGTCGAGTGGGTTCAACCTTGTGATTTGAAGGCTCTGCAGCGTTTCCTAGGATTCACCAATTATCATAAATTTATAAGGGGGTTCTCACAGGTGGTTAAACCCCTCACAGACATGACTCAAAGGGGGCCGATATCAAGAATTGGTCAACCGCAGCGGTAGCGGCATTTCAATTTTGAAAAAAAATGCTTCATGTCCGCCCCGGTTCTTATTCAACCGGACCCGTCTGAACCATTTATTGTTGAGGTGGACGCCTCAGAGGTGGGGGCGGTATTGTCCCAGGGACCCGCCACTTTGACCAATTTGAGACCTTGCGCCTTTTTCTCAAAGAAATTCTCCCCTGCGGAGAGAAACTATGATGTGGGGAATTGGGAACTTCTGGCCGTAAAGTTGGCCTTTGAAGAATGGAGGCATTTTTTGGAGGGGGCTGTCCATCCTATAACCGTAATTATGGACCACAAAAACCTAGCTTATATTGAGTCAGCTAAGAGGTTGACTCCCAGACAGGCTAGATGGTCACTTTTTTTTTCCCGATTCAACTTCTCAATCACTTTTTGGCCAGGATCCAAAAATGTCAGAGCGGATGCCTTGTCACGCAGTCTAGATCCGGTGTCCCCCCGGAACCTCCATCCTTCAGCTTGGGGTGGTGGCAGGTATTTCTAATGTGTTGGAATGGGAGATTCAGGAAGCCCAGTCTCTTGCACCTCCGGCTAAGCCGGTGGATAAACTTTGTGCCAGCTCAGTTTCGTCTCAAGGTACTTCGGGAGTTCAATGACTTAGTTCTGGGTGGACATCCAGGGATCTCGGCCACCCGGAAGGCCATTTCTAGAGTATTCTGGTGGTCTTTAGCCTCTGATGTTGGGGAATATGTGTACGCATGTGATGTTTGTGCCCGTGCAAAAACCCCCCCATAACCGGCCGGTGAATTGGTACCACTGCCAAGTCCTGAGAGACCATGGACTCATTTGTCCATGGATTTCATCACCAACCTTCCCCGGTCCAAGGGTAATACTGTCGCCTGGGTTGTGGTGGACAGGTTTAGTAAGCAGGCACATTTTGTACCTTTGGCAGGTCTACCTAATGCGGAAACATTATCCAGATTGTTTGTTGAGCATGTGGTGTGGTTGCAATTTGTTTCCAGATTTTGGAGAGCTTTTTGTAAGAGGTTAGGTATTGGTCAGTCCTTTTCATCCGCTTATCATCCAGAGACTAATGGGCAGACCGAGCAGACCAATCAGTCTCTGGAGCAAATTCTGCATTGCTTGACCTCAGCCCGACAGGATGATTGGTGTTCTGTGTTACCGTTGGCCGAGTTTGCATTTAACAACCGCATTAACCAGTCTACGGGTACATCTCCTTTTTCTGCAATTATGGGTTTCATCCTCATTTTGGAGAATTTTCCCGTTTGAATTCTGGGTGTCCTGGGGCGGATGAGACTATCCAGCGGTTGGGGGAGGTCCAGAGTAACATTACGAAGGCCCAGGACAAATTTAAATTTTTTGCGGGCAAAAAACGATCCGCGGGACCGGTGTTTCAGATTGGGGATAAGGTATGGTTGTCCACCAGGAATATAAGGCTCAAGGTCCCTTCTGCGAAGCTTGGACCCAAGTTTATAGGTCCCTATGAAATTACCGAAGCAGTTAACCCGGTGGCTTTTCGGCTGTGTCTCCCGCCATCTCTGCGGATCCCAAATGTTTTCCAAAAGGCCCTTTCGAAACCTGTGAGGTCCGGTGGGGAGGGATCATCAGCTTCCCTGCAACCGGTTTTGGTAGACGGGCAGTCGGAGTACGAGGTGGAAAGAATTGTCGACTCAAGGTTGGTCCGTCGTGCCCTTCAATATCTGGTACCTTGGAAAGGCTATGGTCCTGAAGAACGCTCGTGGGTTCCTGCTCGATCGGTTCATGCGGATCGGTTGGTCCGGGCCTTTCACGCCAAGTACCCTGAGAGACCTGGGGCTCCGGAGGCCCCCGCGTTGAGAGGAGGGTACTGTCATGATCCAGGATGGGGTTTTGCTTTGGCCCGTCCTGGTCAGACTGGGGGTTATTTGTTCTGCCTCTCTCTGGCAGAGGGCAGCTATTTAATGCTCACTGGACCTAGGTCCGGTGTCAGTTATACTTCTGCCCTCGGCTGAGTTAGTTGACCTCTTGTATATGTGTGCCTTGTGCTTGATAACTCGTTGCTTGTGATCCGGTTCTGTCCCTGTTACGAGTTCTGCCTGTCCCTCTTGTACTGCACCGCTCTCTCGTGTATGACTCTGCTTGTGACTCGACTGCTCTCTGCTTGTCCCTTTGGTACCGCACCACTCTTGTGTATGACCTTTGGCTTTGTCTGACCTCCCGTCTGTTAACCCCTCCTGTACCTCGTTTGCCCGTACTATGTATGACCTCCGTTTTGCCCGACTGAGTTTTCTACCTTCTCTGAAAGCAGGATGCTAAGCCCCGCCCCCTTGCTGTCACATGACAGTAGGTCCTGTGCCGGCTTGCTAACCTTCAGCGTTCAGGTCCTGTGCATCTGTACTTTCTGGCTGTTCTTGTCCCCAGGGGTCCCTACAGTGCGGGTGAGTCCTTGCTCAGCGGAGGCTGTATGCTGGCGCTGTCAGGATCCTGATAATACTATTGATTTTTTGGGGAAAAATCAAGCAAATTAAAATTTCGGGTGAGGTTATGATAGCCTCGTTTGATGTGACCTCTTTATACACATCTATTGACCATTATCGGGGGTTGAATGCAGTGAATAAAAAAAACTAATGAGTACTAATTCTTTATGGATGCTAAGGAATTCATTTTACAGCTATTGAAATTGGTCTTGACAAAAAACTTTATATGGTGATAATTATTACCTTCAATTCCATGGTGTCGCCATGGGCGCAAACATGGCGCCTGCTTATGCAAATCTGGTAATGAGTGTTCTTGAGGAGGAGTTCATCTATGTATCCCACCACTTCAGCTATGTTGCTGCGTGGTGGAGGTACATAGGAGATATCTTCCTCATTTGGACTGGGACTGAATCGATGCTCTTAGAGTTTCTCAGAATTTCATCATTACATGAACACTATTGATGACACAATTAAATTTACTTTGGTCCATTCAAGCACCAACATACAGTTTTGAGATGTTGATGTGAGGCTTGTGGATGGTGGTTTCACCACAGTCATATAGTAAAGTGACAGATAAAGACAATCTTATCTTTCGATAGTCACATCCTAAAAAGATTATAGAAGCCATCCCTTTCAGTCAACTAATGAGGGTTAAACGTATTGAGAATGATGCTGAATCACAAAAGTCTATGAGTAGCATGATTCAAAAATTCTCACAGAGGTTACCCTATAAATCTATTGAAACGTCCAAAAAGTAGGGTTGATGAATTAGAGTTGATTTGTTACAGAAAAAGAATCAGGTTAAAATATTTAATCGCATCCCCCTGGTTACTACTTATTGTGAAGAGAGCAAAGAGATTGCAGACGTGATTCATAAAACATTGGGGAATGCTGCATAAATGTTTACCTCATATTGAAGAATTTAGACAGCCCCCTATTTTTTCATATAAAAAACCCCGAACCATTGGTTCTTGCCTAATGAAGTCTGATATTGGCTCTTTCAAAAAGTCCCATCAACCCACATTGACTGGTATTGATAGGAAAGGTTGCTTCCCATGTTTATCCTGTGTCAATTGTGTTCTAATGATAAAGGGTTCTAAATTTTCTCATCCTATAACACATGAAGAGTTTAGTATCAGACATTTCTTGACATGTGACTCTAATTATGTTATTTACCTTTTGGAATGTCCCTGTTCCTTATGGTAGGTCGGTGAAGCAACATGTGATTTTAAGACTAGGATCAATCAACACCGGCATACCATAAGGAAGAAGAGGTTGGACTTGCCGGTCTCTAAACATTTCACTGGGAAATCCCATACTGAGAAACAATTGTGTTTTCGC
Organism: Dendrobates tinctorius; assembly: GCF_039654945.1. Lineage (NCBI taxonomy): Eukaryota > Metazoa > Chordata > Amphibia > Anura > Dendrobatidae > Dendrobates > Dendrobates tinctorius. The sequence goes on from NW_027361763.1 coordinate 11,788,018, forward strand.
ATTATCGCTACTGTACCAAAAATGAGGGGAGGGGATCGTACCCGTATTTTAAAGAGAAAGGAACTTGAATGGATTGTAAGGCTTAATACTTTAAGACCTTGTGGTCTCAAAGGGGTTGTCCGGGCTTTTCACATAATCTCAGTGCATAAGTAATTTATCTTCTGTGGCTAGTCTGCACGGTTTCCAAGAGATCATCTCTTGCTTCTAAGAAAAACGTCCAAGGGGGGGGGGGGGGGGGTGTGGAGTTCTGGCATTGAAATGAGAACTGGTCGTTTCCTCCAACCCTACTAAAAACATGCCCTCTATAGCAACAACCCCGCCCTCTATAGCAACAACCCCACCCTCCATAGCAACAGGCCCTCCCCGTCCACATGAACTAGCCCTCCTCACACAGTAACAAATCCTCCCCCTCTAGCAGCCTCAGTGTAGAGAGCAGACCACCCCGCTGCTCCTCCCCCAGACACATGCTGAACAGTGATCTATGGAAAGTGAAACTAGTGAAGGAGGAGGAATCGACCAGTTCTCATTTCAATGCCAGAACACCCCCCCCGGACGTTTTTCAGAGAAGCAAGAGATGATATCTTGGAAACCGTGCAGACTAGGCACAGAAGGTAAATTACTTATTGTCAGCATTCTGCAGCCCAGATATGCACTGAGATTATGTGAAAGGCCCGGACAACCCCTTTAATGTTGACTATAAACTTAATCAGATCACATAATGATGTATCTTCATCATATTAATTTGCTTATCGATAATGGACGTTTTATATGACCAATTCTTTTTTTTTGTTTTTAGGTCTCATCTTCTGGAGCTAATGCACTCACTTTTTTTATGTTTATTTTTTTATTTTTTTGTTATTTATTTTTTTGTAATTTTTTCATTGAGCGTGTCTGATTTCTCACTTTGTGGGGTTTTTTTTCCCTTTATCATGTAATAATTGATATATCTATAACGTTATTAATATACAGTAGTGAGAACTATTGGATGTCTATGCAATTTATAAATTCTTAAGTACCATTATTAAAAAGGAGGGATTTGGGTCCATTGTGTCAATGTGTGGTAGGTTGATGGTGGGGATTCATAGTCCCTCCCGTTTCACCATATCCACAGAAGAGGTACGGGATGTCGCACTTAATTGCTGTGATATTCCTTTACCAGGTGACAATTTGGGACTTATGTCCGGACTAATCCATTTTGCCACATTGTTATATTGGTACTTCTAATCTTGCATTTTTTATGCTTATATTGCTGACAGAGACTGTACTTATTCTACCTATATCATACTATGGGGCTTAGTTGTCCCTTTTGCAGCTTTGTATACATAAAAGTATGAGTGCTTTTACAGACTTGTGCAATATAGCTGCTTGGATATACAGTCATATGTAAAAGTTTGGGCACCCCTATTAATGTTAACCTTTTTTCTTTATAACAATTTTGGTTTTTGCAACAGCTATTTCAGTTTCATATATCTAATAACTGATGGACTCAGTTATATTTCTGGATTCAAATGAGGTTTATTGTACTAACAGAAAATGTGCAATCTGCATTTAAACAAAATTTGACCGGTGCAAAAGTATAAGCACCCTTATCATTTTCTTGATTTGAACACTCCTAACTACTTTTTACTGACTTCCTGAAGCACTAAATTGGTTTTGTAACCTCATTGAGCTTTGAACTTCATAGCCAGGTGTATCAAATCATGAGAAAAGGTATTTAAGGTGGCCACTTGCAAGTAGTTCTCCTATTTGATTCTCCTATGAAGAGTGGCATCATGGGCTCCTCAAAACAACTCTCAAATGATCTGAAAACAAAGATTATTCAACATAGCTTTTCAGGGGAAGGATACAAAAAGTTGTCTCAGAGATTTAACCTGTCAGTTTCCACTGTGAGGAACATAGTAAGGAAATGGAAGAACACAGGTACAGTTCTTGTTAAGCCCAGAAGTGGCAGGCCAAGAAAAATATCAGAAAAGCTGCGAAGAAGAATGGTGAGAACAGTCAAGGACAATCCACAGACCACCTCCAAAGACCTGCAGCATCATCTTGCTGCAGATGGTGTCACTGTGCATCGGTCAACAATACAGCGCACTTTGCACAAGGAGAAGCTGTATGGGAGAGTGATGCGAAAGAAGACGTTTCTGCAAGCACGCCACAAACAGAGTCGCCTGAGGTATGCAAAAGCACATTTGGACAAGCCAGTTACATTTTGGAAGAAGGTCCTGTGGACTGATGAAACAAAGATTGAGTTGTTTGGTCATACAAAAAGGCGTTATGCATGGAGGCTAAAAAACACAGCATTCCAAGAAAAACACTTGCTATCCACAGTAAAATTTGGTGGAGGTTCCATCATGCTTTGGGGCTGTGTGGCCAATGCCGGCACCGGGAATCTTGTTAAAGTTGATGGTCGCATGGATTCAACTCAGTATCAGCAGATTCTTGACAATAATGTGCAAGAATCAGTGATGAAGTTGAAGTTACGCAGGGGATGGATAATTCAGCAAGACAATGATCCAAAACACCGCTCCAAATCTACTCAGGCATTCATGCAGAGGAACAATTACAATGTTCTGGAATGGCCATCCCAGTCCCCAGACCTGAATATCATTGAACATCTGTGGTATGATTTGAAGCGGGCTGTGCATGCTCGGCGACCATCAAACTTAACTGAACTGGAATTGTTTTGTAAACAGGAATGGTCACAAATACCTTCATCCAGGATCCAGGAACTCATTAATAGCTACAGGAAGTGACTAGAGCCTGTTATTTTTGCAAAAGGAGGATCTACGAAATATTAATGTCACTTTTATGTTGAGGTGCCCATACTTTTGCACCGGTCAAATTTTATTAAAATGCAGATTGCCCATTTTCTGTTAGTACAAGAAACCTCATTTGAATCCAGAAATATAACTGAGTCCATCAGTTATTAGATATATGAAACTAAAATAGCTGTTGCAAAAACTAAAATTGTTATAAAGAAAAAAGGATAACATTAATAGGGGTGCCCAAACTTTTACATATGACTGTATCATATAGCTCAAATGGGCATATATTGTTTTGACCTTTTCCAATATGGTGCCTGCGGTTTCAATGTTTCGCTGAGCATCTGCCCACGCTTGGCACTATGGGTGTGTTATTCTGACATCACAGACATGCTCCATGAAGCGTTGTGGACACCAGTGTTCAGCACGCAGATGTGCTTTGTAACGAGTGCGTTTTATTTACTCCTTTTGAGATGTGACACCTGAAATCATTTTGGTAATTGTGGATGATTTGATGCATTTCTTATTGTCTGTGTTGGGTGTGTAACTATTAATATTATTCTATGATGAATCATCTATATATGCGCTGAGCACTTTCTGCACTATATAATCACTATGACATGGAATGTGCATTTTAAATGTTTTTTACGAGATAGAGAGCAGGACACTGTAAAGATGAGCTCCTGATCAAATCCAAGTTTTATACCTTATAATGAGAAGATTGGAGGACATACCCCAGAAATTCACAGACATGATGACATACTAAGCACACCGGAAAAAGATTTTAAGGATTTTAAGCCAAGACAAGAAAAATCAGGATACAAGATACAAGGATAAAAAGCAGGAACAGCTCAGCCACTGGAAATCAAGCAAGCAGAAAACCACCAATGCTCAGTGCATCCCCAAGGTAAGGGCTTCACGCCAATACACTGCTAAGAGAACAATAGACTGTATATTAAGCATTAGAAAATATTGGAAAATATAAAAGACTTAAATTGAAACAATATAGGAATTGCACTGTAAGCATGGAGAGAGACATGGAGCCAGGACCCAGCAGGGGGCCTGACACATTAGTGATAAGCTTCCCTGAGAATGCTAGATCCAAGGCATCCAGTAAGGCAATAAAACTGGCCAACATCAAAAAAAACTCCAGAGACAGTACTAATAGACGTTAACGAACAGGGAGAAAAAACAAAATGTGTTCTTCTACTCAGGGCACCATGAAGCCTGGGACCAGACTCTCAGAAACCATTACAAGAATGTCAAAACACGGGGCATTAGCAGGGGCAAACAAATTAGAGTACAGGATGAGGAGGACCCCGAGACTTTTAATCTCTCCATAAACATTTATAATAATGGAACTATCATGGTGCAAGGAACAAAACAAAAACTGGAGGAATTTTTACAACAATTCAGTCACATTAGGACCCAGGTACAAACTTTGAGAAGAGGCATAACCATTCCATCTCAGATTACAGCAGACAGGGTCCCAAGCTGTGCACCCACCACATCTACATCACAACCCCCCATGGATATTCTCAGAGACTGCCTGTCCAGATTAGAAAGTGAGTTTACTCTATTCAAAGAGGATTTACAAAGAAGCCAAGGTGAGAAAAATGCAAATGAACAACTGAAGGACGAACTATTGAGGTTGAAAATAGACTTGTGTGAAATGCAAATGTCACTTAAAAAACTGCAGGAAGAAAACTCAACTCTCAAAGAAGAAATATCCCTGCTAAAATCATCAAATCTGCAACAAAACATGGACATAGCACCTCAAAGTATAATGAACACCCCAAAACCCACGCATGCAGCAACTACCCCGATGCCACAGACCGGCGACAGCCCCGACCAGACCGAAACAACCCCAGCAATAAAAATACAGCAGACTCCCATACAGCAAACCAGAGCAACCAACAATCCTACAGAGGAAAACTGTGCCCTCATTCCCTGCAACAAAAATACAGCCCCAACACCACAGCAGTCAAAGACAACCATCACCCAAGGACCAAATGATGCACAAACAGCAAATGACCCAAATAGAACACCGATCCCCGACATCGTCCTAATAATAGACTCTAATGGAAAATACCTGGACACTAAGACTGTTCCCAGGGGCACAAGTCACAAAAATCCGCTGTTCAACAATCCCACAAGCAGAAGTGATCAGTAATCCATACTTCACAGAGCCCACACACCTCATACTACACACCGGCACAAACGATATCCAACAAGAGACAGTCACTCTGGACCTAACAAAACTCACAATAGCAGCCCAGCAAAAATTCCCCAGAACCAAAATAATCCTGTCTGCCCTGCTTCCAAGGAAAGAAATAAACCAAGAGGTAATCCAGCAAATCAACTCAGAGCTGGCTGCCAGTATCGCCTCAACACCAAATATACAGCTGGCAAGCCACCCCAGAATAACGCTCCGTCACCTATACGACGGCAAACACCTCAATAAACAAGGGGTCAGCAATCTAGCAAAAGAGCTAAAGGACATGGTTCTAGACAGACCTCCGAGACTACAAGCAAGACGCCCACCAAACAAATGGCAAACCACAGCGATCCCTGGAGAGAATCCACAGAGAGGGCAAAGGAGACAACATGCCCCACAATGGCAACGCACAGCAATCCCCAATGAGAGTCCACAGACAAGGCACAGGAGACAACATGCCCCACAATGGCAACACAGAGCAACAGAGAACAGCAACATGGCTGAAATAAGGACATTGCTCAGCACACTATGCAGCCAACTCATGGGACACCCTTAAATTATGCCACCCAAACCCACCACAAGAACGTGTTACGTCCTATGAAAATCTTTCTTCATTATAAGGTATATCGACCAAATATGACATCCTTAGTTATCAGCAGCTGGAACATTCAAGGACCGAATGCCTCAGCCTTTGGGTCCACGACAAATGACCCAGACTTCAAGCAAAAGCTAAAGAACATTGACATCCAGATCCTTCTGGAGACATGGGCCCGGGCAGAGGAGGAATCCCTGACACCCATGGGATACAGGGAATTTTCTCTCTCTGCCCAGAAAAACAAGAACAGGGCCGTTGTTCAGGGGGCATACTAATATGGTACAAGGAGGAAATCAAAGAGCACATCAAGGCAGTAAAAAGAGGAGAAAGCCATATCTGGATGAGGATAAGCAGCGCCATCCTCACCTCTCAGCAGGACATCTACCTCTGCGCAGCCTACATCCCTCCATCAGAATCCCCATATTATAAGCCGGACATCTATGAGGTCATACAGAGAGAGGCAGCCCAATTCCAGTCCATGGGCAGAGTGCTCCTCTGCGGAGACCTAAATGCCAGGACTGGTACAGAGAAGGACTACATGTCACCTGACGGAAACACATATGTAATGGGAGATGGATCCTTCTATAATGAATCAGTACAGACCGCAAGAAACAGCTATGACAGAGTGGTGAATAAAAGCGGCAGAACCTTCCTGAACCTGTGCCGGAGCTTGGGGCTGTATATAGTGAATGGACGCATCAGGGGGGACTCACTAGGGAGATTTACACTAAACTCCCACTTTGGCAGCAGTGTGGTGGATTACACAATAACAGACAGACCCAGCAAACAAATGCCTTCATAGTCACCCCTGAAACCCACCTGTCAGACCACAACCAGACACTGCTGTACATGAGATCCACGGACAAACAACCCATAGAAAAGCCACACCTGACCAGTCTACACAACCTGCCACCATCCTACAAGTGGCCCAAACAGTTATCCACTGAATACACCAACATGACTAACTGAACCGAGATCCAAGAGCTACTTGTAAATTTCAACACAAGTAGTTACGCATCAAACCAGCAAGGGGTCAACGGGGCAGTGAATGACTAACAACATCCTATACACCATGGCAGAGCTAGCAGGCATCAGAAGAACCAACCCCAAGAAACCAACAAATAAACAAGGCCAAAAATGGTTTGACAAAGAATGTAAGTCACTACGCAACTCCCTAAGGGTAGCCTCAAACCAAAAGCACAGAGATCCAAACAACAGGGACCTAAGAGCGGCCCATGACATCCTACAGAGGCAATACAAATGCACTCACAGGGAGAAAAAACAGAGGCATATCTGCCAAGAACTACAGAAGCTTGAAGACTCCCTCCAGGACAACTCATTCTGGGAGACCTGGAATCATATCGGCACAAAGCCCAAGCAGAGCACCCTCCACATCCAAAATGGCAACATCTGGCACAGCTACTTCAAAGGCCTCTACAAGAACATACCAGAAGACGACCTAAGCCCAGAACAGAAGCACCTAACCACTAAACTCAGAGACATGGAGGAGACAATCAAAGACTTCCAAAATCCTCTGGACATACCAATCAGTGTGCTGGAAATAAAAGACAGTATCAAATTTAGGAAATGCAAGAAGGCCGCGGGCAGCAGGGGCTGGCTGGCACTTTTCAGCCTGGGGGGCAATCACAAGGCAGTGGCCCTCGAGTTGCGGTGGCCCTCACTTTACCTGCTTATCTCTGGCCATTGCATTAAAGCAACAGATAACAGGCTTTACAAATAGGCTGGTACGTAGATATGGGAACAGTAAGGAGCTTGCTGCATAGATATGGGAGCAGAACTGAGCTTACTCCAGAGATATGGGAGCAGAACCGAGCTTACTACAGAGATATGGGAGCAGAAACGAGCTTACTACAGAGATATGGATCAGAAACGAGCTTACTATAGAGCTATGGGATCAGAACAGAGCTTACTGCAGAGATATGGGAGCAGAACAGAGCTTACTCCAGAGATATGGGAGCAGAACAGTGCTTACTCCAGAGATATGGGAGCATAACAGAGCTTACTCCAGAGATATGGGAGCAGAACAGAGCTTACTCCAGAGATATGGGAGCAGAACCGAGCTTACTACAGAGATATGGATCAGAAACGAGCTTACTATAGAGCTATGGGATCAGAACAGAGCTTACTCCAGAGATATGGGAGCAGAACAGAGCTTACTCCAGAGATATGGGAGCAGAACAGAGCTTACTCCAGAGATATGGGAGCAGAACAGTGCTTACTCCAGAGATATGGGAGCAGAACAGTGCTTACTCCAGAGATATGGGAGCATAACAGAGCTTACTCCAGAGATATGGGAGCAGAACAGAGCTTACTCCAGAGATATGGGAGCAGAACAGAGCTTACTCCAGAGATATGGGAGCAGAACAGAGCTTACTCCAGAGATATGGGAGCAGAACAGAGCTTACTCCAGAGATTTGGGAGCAGAACAGAGCTTACTCCAGAGATATGTGAGCAGAACCGAGCTTACTACAAAGATATTGATCAGAACGGAGAATACTCCAGAGATTCGGGAGCAGAACAGAGCCTACTACAGAGATATGGGCGCAAAATCGAGCTTACTACAGAGATATGAGAGCAGAACCGAGCTTACTACAAAGATTTGGAGCAGAACAGAGCTTACCACAGAGATATGGGAGCAGAACCGAGCTTACTTTAGAGATATGGGATATATATAGTGCGATGGCCCCAGTTCCCACCATAAATATAGTGCGATGGCCCCAGTTATATATATAAATATTAGCATGATGGCCCCAGTTCTCCCCACATTTCTATTATGATTGCCCCAGTTCTACACACATTTCTAGTATGATGGCCCCAGTTCTCCCCGCATATCTAGTATGATGGCCCCAGTTCTCCCCACATATCTAGTATGATGGCCCCAGTTCTCCCCATATATCTATAGTATGATGGCCCCAGTTCTCCCCATATATCTATAGTATGATGGCCCCAGTTCTCTCTCTCTCTCTCTATATATATATATATATATATATATATATATATATATATATATATATATATATATTTTATATATTTATTATGAAGGCCCCAGTTATCTCCATATATAGTATAAGGGTATGGGCACACACTGCGGATTCTGCTGCGGATCCGCAGCAGGTTTGGCTCTGCGGGTCCGCAGCAGATTTTGCTGCGTTGTACAGTACCTTTATTTCCTATGGAAATAAAAAAACGCAGTGCACATGCTGCGGATTTTTCCGCGCGGTTTACAATCCGCAGCATGTCAATTCTTTTGTGCAGAAACGCTGCGGTTTCACACCTAATCCATTATGAGGTGTGAAACCGCAGGCAAAACCGCAGATAATTTATCTGCGGATTTTGCTACAAAATCCACACCACCAAAAAACTCACCTCATCCTGATTCCCGGCACTGCAGCCTCCATTTTCTCTACCGGTTCGCAGAGCGGCATGAGACAATAATGTCATCACGCCGCCTGCGTGAGCACACTGAAGTCTCAGGAAGCTGCGGTCTGCAGCTTGTGAGAGAGACCAGGGCTTCCACTAGGTATTTCGGGGCCCCATACTGGCAAAGTTTTTGGGTTCTCTTCAGACTTAGCCTAGGTTCCACACCAGCTCTGCCTCCACTGTCCCACCACCCACTCTTGGAAAAACTCAACTTCACCACCACATCCTCACCGATCAGATATTAACAGTTCCCATCAAACACCAGATCACATTCATAACCAGCAGCTTTTGTTTTGGCCAAAATAATTTTTAAGCTGATACCACGACACGGTAGACTCTTTCGGCCGGGCCCTACTCTATTCTAAACTATTAAAAATATATATTTATGTATTTTTCTTTAAGGGAATGAGTCACATACATTTGCATTTTTTTTTAATCAACCATTAATATCACATACAAGGGACAAATATCGTCACGCCATGACCAGACCACATATTACCACCACATAGTGACTGAATAATACCACATACAAGGAACAAATACCCCCACACCTTGGCCAGACCACATATTACCACCACATAGTGACTAAATACTACAATACTGATTAATTAAAAAAAACCGGATTACTTACCGGTAATACTCTTTTGTAGAGTCCACGACAGCACCCACTGAGAGAGGGGATCCGCCCCCGGAACAGGAAACCTACAGAGAGATAAATGGGGCGGTCCCCCTCGCTCCCTCAGTTTGTGTTACCGAGAACAACGGAGGAACCGCCATACATGTTTTAGTCAAACTGTTTGGGCGATTCATCTATCTTACCCCTATGCAGTTTTAAGCTTAAAGTTTAATCACATATCTAACTTAAATCATAATCTCCACCACCAAGGAGACCCATGTGTGAAAAAATTCTTACGGGAGGGAAGTGAGCGGGTGCTGTCGTGGACTCTACAAAAGAGTATTACCGGTAAGTAATCCGGTTTTTCCTCTTCGCCACGACAGCACCCACTGAGAGATTTCCAGAGATAATCACTTGGGCGGGCACACAGTGTTAAGGACTGATCTACCAAAAGTTAGATCCTCGGTAGAGGACAAATCTAGTCTATAGTGACTATAAAAGGTAGACGGAGAAGACCAGGTTGCAGCCTTACATATTTGTTCAATTGGGACGTTCGCCCTCTCGGCCCAGGAGGATATGGCTCTAGTAGAGTGCGCCTTAATCCCCAGTGGAGGGTCTTCTCCTTTTGTCAGATACGCCATTGTGATCGCATCTCTAATCCATCTGGATATCGTGCCTGATGTAACTGCAGACCCCTTCCTGCTGCCCTGGAAGGAGACAAAAAGAGACCTACTCTGCCTCCAGGGACTGGTCCTATCTAGATAGGCTAGCACGGCTCTCTTCACATCTAAGGTGTGATATTTCTCCTCGTCCTGTGTTGACGGGTTCTCATAGAAAGAAGGTAGGCATATCTCTTGAGATCTATGAAATTTAGTTGCCCGTTTGGGCAGGTAGGACGGGTCCGTCTTTAAAATCAGACTGTCTCGTGTTGTTAACAGGAACGGTGGGTCTACTGATAAAGCGTGAAGATCACCCACTCTCCTGGCCGATACGAAGGCCACCAGCATAGCCGTTTTCAATGAGAGGCACTTTACTGATGCTGAGCTTATGGGCTCAAACGGTGCCTGAGTGAAGGCATCCAAAACTAGAGTAAGGTTCCACGCTGGTAGTCGAGGCACATGCACCGGTTCTGCTCGTTGACAGGCCGAGATAAACCGAGTCACCCATCTATTTGCTGCCACGTTATAGTTAAACAGGGCTCCTAGGGCTGACACGTGGACCTTAAGAGTGCTTACTGAGAGTCTAAGCTCTCGGCCTCTTTGTAGAAACTCTAGAATGGCCGTAATGGGTACTTCACCAGCTAGTTTTGTTGGGTGAAAGGCCAGGAACTTCCTCCACACCTTAGCATATATTTTTGTCGTGGACTCCTTCCTGCTTTGTAGCAGGGTATTGATTAGGTTCTTTGAGAAACCCTTCTGCCTCAGTAGCTCCCTTTCAAATTCCAGGCCGCTAGGTGCAGGGCTTTGGCCTGTGGATGGTAGCAGGGTCCCTGCGAGAGAAGATTCTGGTGCAGCGGCAGGATCCACGGGTCGGTTACCGACATGGCTCTCATCCATGAAAACCACGGTCTTTTTGGCCAAAACGGGGCTATCAAGATGACCCTCGCCCTCTCCTGTCTTATTTTCCTGACTACTGTTGGTAGTAGCACCATCGTAGGAAAGGCATAGGCTAGTTGGAATGCCCAGGGTGCTTGGAGGGCATCTAGAATATCTGGGTTGTCCGACCTGTAGAGAGAAGCAAACCTTTTTACGCGCCTGTTGGCTCTGGTTGCGAATAGGTCTATCTCCGGTCTGCCCCATTCTGACGCTATCATTTCGAAGACGTCTCTGCTGAGGACCCACTCTCCCTGGTATAGGGCCTGGCGACTGAGATAGTCTGCTCGGGAGTTGTCTACTCCTCTTATATGGAGCGCTGACAAGGAGAGAAGATGGACCTCGGCCATCTCCAGAATCTTTCCCGCGATAGACATCAGTGGCATTGACCGCGTGCCTCCTTGCCGGTTTATATAGGCCACTGCGGTGGTATTGTCTGTCTGGATCTTTACGTGGGCGCCTCTTAACTGCGGGAGGAAGTGAGATATCGCGTAAAAAATCGCTGTTAGCTCCTTTACATTAGAGGAGGCCTCTATTTCATTCTCACGCCACCAGCCTTGTACCATGTGCTCCTCTAGGTGGGCTCCCCAACCTAAGGGGCTGGCATCCGTGGTGAGTATCTTGGAGGGAGTCACCCACCACTGTACTCCCTTCAATAGATTGGAAGGAATTAACCACCATTTTAGGGATTCAACCACCTCGGGCGATAGGGACATCTTCCCTTCCAGCCGCCCCTGCAGTCTATCTCCTGCAGAATAGCCCACTGTAGTTCTCTAGAGTGGAACTGAGCCCATTGCACCGCTGGAATGCACGATAGTGACCCCAGCAAGGACATGCCCTGTCTCAATGATATTACGGGTCCTCCTGTAGCATTCTGTACTTTGTCGATTATGGCCATTACTTTGGCGTTTGGCAGAAAGCACTCCTCAGTTACGGAGTCTACTTGCAGGCCCAAAAACCTTTGACAGGTCACTGGCTCTAGTCTGGATTTCTCCCAGTTAATTAGCCAACCCAGTGCTTGTAGGGATGAGATAATCCTAGCTATTCTTGCTTCACACTGTGAAACAGAATTCCCCACTATGAGTAGGTCGTCTAAGTAAGGGACAACTAGGGTGTCATTCAGCCTTACATACGACATTACTTCCAGCATTAATTTGGTAAATACCCGAGGAGCCATGGATAGCCCGAATGGCATTGCCGCAAACTGGAAATGCTGAATCCGACCTCTGAACCAGACTGCTACCCGCAGCAACCTCTGGTGCCCTCGATATATGGGGAGATGGTAGTAGGCGTCCTTTAGGTCCAAGACCGCCATATAACACCTGGGAAACAAAAGCTTTATTGCAGACTTAATCGACTCCATTTTAAACGACCTTAGTCTTAGGAAGGTATTAAGTTTCTTTAAATTTATTATAGTCCTGTAAGAGCCATCTGGTTTTGGGACTAAGAATAGAGGAGAATAAAAGACCATCCCTGTTTCGTCGTCTGGGACCTCCACTAGGACCTGTTTAGTTAGCAGTACCGCAATCTCCATCTCCAGTGCTTCCTGCTGTGATCGGGACTTCATAGAAGTCAATAAGAAGGAGTTCGGTGGATACCGAACGAATTCTAATTTTAGGCCTGATGATACAATACTTAGGGCCCACGGGTTTGATGTCACCTTCATCTATTGGCGGCTGAATCTTAATAGCCTGCCACCTACCGGTGTAACGGTTTTATCGGGATCTGTCTCCTCTGAAGGGACGTTTCCCGAATAGGTTGCCTCTTTGCTTGGGGTCCTTATTTCCCCAGCGGTCCTGGGGTCTAAAGTCTTTCTTTTTACCGAACGGCGGCTTCCTGTAGACCCTCCTGTTGAACGGAACATACGGGTTAGGGAACCCCTTCTTCCTCTCCCCCGCTTTTGTCAAAATCTCATCCAGTTCCGTACCAAACAGGTACTTACCCTGGCAGGATATAGCACACAATCTAGTTTTTGTTTGTGTGTCTCCTTTCCACCCCTTCAACCATAAGGCCCGCCTGCCTGCATTGGTCAGTCCTGCCGCTCTAGCCGACAACCGGAGAGAGTCCGCGGAGGAGTCGGAGAGGAAGGCCGCTGCTCCCTTAATGAGGGGCATAGAGGAAAGAAGCCTACTCCTAGCTACTCCATTCTTAATATTGTCCTCCAAGTTGTTCAGCCACACCAACATAGATCTTGCCGTACACGTGGCTGCTATTGCGGGCTTAAAGGCTGCCGTACAAGCTTCCCAAGATCTTTTGAGGAATGTATCGGTCTTACGATCCGAAGAATCAGCCAAAGTTCCCGAATCCTCCACCGGCAAGGAGGATCTACGGGAGGTAGAGGCCACTGCCGCATCCACCTTGGGGGCTCTCGACCAGGCCGTTAACTCCTCATCGTCAAAGGGATACTTACGCTTTGACGTTAAGGGGAGGAAGGTCCTCTGACCTGGTTTCTCCCATTCCCTCTTAACTAGGTCTTTTACAGCTGGGACCACTGGGAATGCTCGGACCTTTTTACGGGAAATACCCGCAAACATTATGTCCTGAGGGGTCTTGGGGTCCTTACTCTCCGGCAACCCCATGGTATTTCGGACAGACTTCACAAGATTACTGACACTGTCCGTGGGGAAACACGTCTGATCCTCGTCCTCTGAGGAAAGGTATTCCTGGGACTTATCGGAATCTAGTTCTCCGGTATCTGACGGCGACCTTGACGCCAGCGAGACTCCTCCTTTAGATGAACGTATTTCTCTCACGGAGGAGTGACCCCCTAGACTACTGGAACCGCCTAAGGCCCGTAGTTCCTCTCTTATCATTGCCCGGATATGCTCCTTCTTTCGTGAGGATTCCTCCTGCAAGGCCTCCTCAACACATGATTGGCATAATCTCTTTGGGTGGCCATCCAGGAGGGGCTGCGAACATAAGGCACACTCTCTATGTTTCGCCTTCTCTGTTCTTTTAGCCTAAAGGGGGTATGGACCAGAAAGAGAAGGCTATCAATTATCTAACCTGACCAAAAAACACTCACCCGTGAATTTCGTCAGCAACTACCGGCTGCGGTGTCCGGGACCCAGGCTGAGGTGAGGCATGGGACGACTTCTTTTCCTTACATTTCTTCTCTAACGGCTCATCTTGCCTGGAAGGCCCACTGGATTCCTTCCTAGAGCTGCCACTTCTTCTGGTGCTATTGGTTCTCCTCGTAGCACTGCTCTGTCTACTGCCAAGTGGGGATACCACTAGCTGACCTAATGGGAGCGAAGCTGGGTCATCTAAGGACGACATGACTGCGCACTAGCGCTGTGTCTGTGGCTTCCTTTTAAAGCCTTTGCTATAGCTGCTCCTCCTCTTTTTTTTTTTTTTTTCCTTTACTGCGCATGCGCTGGCGTTGTCCCGCGGTCTCTGCCTTCGGCCTGATCCCGGAAGTCCTCCTCCACTTCCGGGTTGCCTCTCCTGGAGCGCTGGGTCACCGCAAATGAAAATGCGGCCGGCGACACCGCGCGTCTGCGCCCCCCCTCCACGCCTTCTCCTGCCGCAGGTATGACTCCCAGCAGCGCCGCTCAGCACACACCGCCAGACCCCTTCCTGCCACTCTGGGGGGGGGGGCGCGCGGCCCCAGTACGCCCGATGGCGTTTGTAATGCGTCTACCCCCTCGGGGGGGGGGTCGTATAGCCATGCCCCCAGTGAGCTTTGGCACAACTTTCGCCTCCAGCCTCACCTGCATTACACCAGCTCTGGGGGGGGGGGGGGGGGAATACACCTCTCCGCCCGACGCTGCCTCCGGTCCTGGGGCCCCTGCTGCTCATATTCTGCACGCAGGCGGCTACCAGACCAGGCATGCTCTTCTGCGGGTTCCTTTCCAGGAACAGGAAACCAAACTGAGGGAGCGAGGGGGACCGCCCCATTTATCTCTCTGTAGGTTTCCTGTTCCGGGGGCGGATCCCCTCTCTCAGTGGGTGCTGTCGTGGCGAAGAGGAAAAAACACAATAATAAGTGCCATTGTATACAGGAACTCTGAATTTACTGTCCGTGTACAGGTAATACAGTGATCACTGGTGACATTATACACAGGAGATCTGTATATAGTGTCAGTGTACAGGTAATACAGGAATCACCAGTGACATTATACACAGGAGATCTGTATATAGTTTCAGTGTACTGGTAATACAGGGATCACCAGTGACATTATACACAGGAGCTCTGTATTTAGTGTCAATGTACAGGTAATACAGTCATCACCACTGCTAGTGACATTATACACAGGAGCCCTGTATATAGTATACAGTGTATAGTGTCAGTGCACAGGTAACACACTGACTCACCAGTGACGTCTCTAGCTGAAGTCCTTCATCTTTACTTTTCTTTTTCATCCCGTACAGAACGCCATCACTTTTTCCAACCAGGACTCGTCTCTGCATAAAATAACACAGTTACCTAGAGCACATCTTCCAGAACAAATTCCCCACTTTTTCCCTTTCTACTATACTACACATCTGAATACAGAATATAATATTATAATATAAATTAATTAGCACCTATACTTTTTTCCCCAATTCATTACCAGGCACATCATCCTCAACGCCCCCCACTATGTACCTCCCGCTCTAACCCTAATCCCGATTCATTATATTTACATGCCCCTCCCGCCTCAATTCATTGTCATGACTTTCTCTCCGACCCGCTATTCATTATCAACTGCTCTACCCCACATTCAATACATCATTTACTCCCCCACTCTTAAAAGTCATTATTTGTTCTCCCCATAGATCATTTGCTCTCCTCAGCCCCCACCTTCAATTAAATTGCTGTGCCCCGTCACTCACACTGAATTCATCATTTGCAGCCCCCGTCCTCTCCTCCACTTCATCATTTGCAGTCCCCACTTTAATTTGAAGTCCCCTTACTTCATCCATCGCAGTCCCTATCACCCCCTCACTTCATCTGCAGTGCCTCTTCATCATTTGCAGCCCCTTATTCCCCCCTTCCATTTCATCATGTGCAGTCCCCTTCCCCCCCACTTCATGTGCAGCCCCACTCCCCCATCATGTGCAGTTAATTTTACCCCCATATCATCTTGTGCAGTTCCCCTTACCCCCAATTCATCATGTGCAGTCCCACTTACCCCTTAATTCATCATGTGCAGTCCCACTTACCCCTTAATTCATCATGTGCAGTCCCCCTTATCCCCCCTTCATCATGTACAGCCCCCAGTCACCACCCCTCATCATGTACAGCCCCCAGTCACCCCCCCATTCATCCTGTACAGCCCCCAGTCACCCCCCATTCATTATGTACAGCCCCACTCACCCCCCTTCATCATGTACAGCCCCCAGTCACCCCCCCTTCATCATGTACAGCCCCCAGTCACCCCCCCTTCATCATGTACAGCCCCCAGTCACCCCCCATTATTTACATCCCCCACTCACCCCCCATTCATTATGTGTAGCCCCCACTCACCCCTTCATCCTGTACAGCCCCCAGTCACCCCCTCCCCCACTGAATTAATTTTATAAATAAATAAAAAAAGTTCCCCATACTTACCTCACAGTCGGCTCGCTCCCCAGCAGCGCCTCTGCTTTCAGCGTCGTCCGGGACATGTCTGCGTGTGCACGATGACGTCATCGCGCACGCCAGACACCTGACCCGGAAGTACAGCCGGAGAGAGCGGGAGCTGAGCAGCCGTCAAGCTGACGGACGTGCACAGCTCCCGGACCCCGGCCTGATAGACTGACGCGGGTGGCTGTCTGCTGCTGGCGGCTTCACAGTGTCACAGTACAGAGCAGAGGGCACGGCCGCCCACAATTTGCTGTGCGGCCAGCCCTGTACAGGTGCTGGGGGAGCGGCCCGGGGGGCATTTGCCTCTCTGCCACCCGGCCCAGCCCGCCCCTGGCGGGCAGTGACGGCATCCTGCCGGAGATGATCAAATTCAGTTCCCCAGATATACATGCAGCACTGGCAAAACTATTCACCCACATCCTGAGTGCTGGCTACTTCCCAAAAAGCTGGAATCAAGGTCTCATAACGCCCATCTACAAGAATGGAGACATATGATCCAGCAAACTAAAGAGGAATATGTGTTAACAGCATTCTGGGAAAACTATTTAACAGCATTATTAACAAAAGGATCATCACCTTCCTCACCCAGCGGGACACCCTCAGCAGAAGCCAAGCTGGGTTCATGCCAAACCATCGCACCACGGATCACATCTACACCCTGCAAAGCCTCATCAAGACCCACATCCATAGAAAAAAAACAGGGGAAAATATTTGCATGTTTTGTGGACTTCAAGAAGGCCTTTGACTGAGTGTGGCACCCAGGTCTGTTCCTGAAACTCCTGAAGAGCGGAATAGGTGGCAGAACCTACGACGTCATCAAGAGCTCATACACTGGAATCGGTGCAGCGTGAAGGTGAATGGAAAGAGGATGGCCTTCTTCCGGCAGTGCCGTGGGGTAAGACAGGTGTCACGTCCGCCATGTCTGTTTGTCTCAAGAACTCCTGGAGCGATGTGCATGCGCATGTTTTGTCTGCTGTCCTGCATGTTCGCTAGAGCTGTGTGCAGACTCGCCTCATGTCTGAGCTGCAGGATCCCTGCGTTTCTGCTCTGCCTTCTGTGATCTTCTCGTCATGTCTGGAGTCCTTGATCATGTGATGTTTCTTAAGATCCTGCACTGTCTGGTTCTGCAATCATCTCGTCATGTCTAGAATCCCGGATCATGTGTTCTTCCTAGGATCCTGCACTGGTTGGTTCGGTGATCATCTCGTCATGTCTGAAACCCTGATCATGTGACGTTTCCTAAGATCCTGCACTGTCTGGTTCTGCTATCATCTCGTCATGTCTAGAATCCCGGAAGTTCTGACCTGGAGGAGGAGGTGCTATGCCCTATATCAGGCCGCCTCTTCCTATGCTCAGGGCCTGATTATTGTGTTGCTTCCCTGCAAGGCTCTGGGTCTGTTGGGTTGCTCCCTCTATTCTGTGCCCTTGCACTTTGCTCTGTAGTGCGTCTCTGCACACGCTCCGTGCTCGTATTCCGCCTCTTGTCTTGTGCCATGTCTTGTGTTGTCTCTCGTGCCATGTTTGTCTTTGCCTTGCTTTGCCTTGTAGTCCTTCTGCTGTTCTTTGTGTTAGTCTGTTTTGCTATGTCTCGCCTTAGCTATGCTTTGACTTGTAGTCCTTCCTTTGTTCTCTGCCTCGCCTGTTTTGCCATGTCTTGCTTTTGCTATGCTTTGACTTGTAGTCCTCCCTGTGTTCTCTGCCTTGCTATTCCTTGCTTTGTGTTCCTCCCTATGGTCTCAGTCTTTGCTTGCTCTTCCTCGCTCTCTCCTATGGTGCTCTGTAGTGCTCCCTGGCACACGCACCATTTCTCCTCTCCTTAGTGCTCGTTTCTTTGTCTGGTCCCAAGGTCTTTCCTTGGCCCGGCTCTGGGCTTCTGCCTACGCTCCGCTGCTAGACTCTGTCCTCTCTCTGACCTGGCTCTGTTTCTGCCTGTATTCCTTGCCTTGTTTCCTGCCTTGTCCTTGCATTGAACCCCGGCGTGGGTTCCCCTTGGCCGTCTCCTGTGCCGTGGTAAGTGCCACGTGTTTGTGTACAGCCGTGTGTACTGGCCAGTGTGGCGTGCCCCCTGCGTGGCTCCTAGCACGCAGCCCTTCCTTGTGCCCTGGCGTGGCTACTAGCACGCACCCTGCCCTGAACCTGGCGTGGCTCCTAGCACGAAGGTTCCTTTGCCCCCTCCTGTGCCTTAGTCGTGCCTCGTGCTGGCGTTACAGCCGTGTGCATTGGCCAGTGAGGTGTGCGTCCCTGCGTAGCTCCTAGCACGCAGCCCTGCTCTGAACCCTGGCGTGTCTCTACACGCACTCTGTCTTGTACCTTGGCGTGTCTCTACACGCACTCTGTCTTGTGCCTTGGCGTGTCTCTACACGCACTCTGTCTTGTACCTTGGCGTGTCTCTACACGCACTCTGTCTTGTACCTTGTGCCTTGGCGTGTCTCTACACTCACTGTCTTATTCTATGCTTTGGCGTGGCTACACACGCACCCTGTCTCGTTTGTGAACCTTGGCGTGTCCCCTACACACGCACCTCGCTTTGAACCCTGGCGTGTCCCCTACACACGCACCTTGCCTTGCACCTAGTCTTGAACCCTGGTGTGTCCCCTACACACGCACCTAGCCTTGGACCCTGGCGTGTCCCCTACACACGCACCTAGCCTTGGACCTTGGCGTGTTCCCTAAACACGCACCCTGCTTGGATATCTGTCGTGCCTCCTTGCCTGAACCCTGGTTTGCCTGCCGGATGCCCGGAACCTGCCGACCGTTGCCAGAGGTCCGGAACCAGATGACTACGGCCTGATGTCCGGAGCGGACGTCCGCAGCCTGATCCCTGGACCCTGTCGGTTTGCCAGCAGTCCGGAGTCCGATGCCATCATGCCATTACCTGTGCCTAGGCGTGCCATCTGGCACGTACCATGTTATGGACCTTGGCGTGCCCACGCGCGCACCTTGCACGTTTTGCTTGTTTTATCTGTATGTGATCTTGTGTTATTCTAATGAAGATACCTTGCACCTACGTCTAGTCTCGTCTTGCTTCCTGCTCGTCCTTGTCGTCAGACACTCGTCTAGTGTCCCCTGAGCCGGCCGTCTGGTCCCAGCAGTCGTGGTGGCTCACCCCCTTGGTCTTGCCCCTGACACTCCCTGTATAGGGGGTGGATTCTCACAAGGTCAGCTCGCCCTCGGTGGGTGGGTGCCACGACCCAGAGGGTCCACTCAAAAAATGGGCTCAGCAGGAGCTGAGTCCGTCACAGTTAATCAGGCCATGGACTCCGCTGGTACCTCGGCTACCCGTCTGATGACCCGTCTGTTATAGAATCTGATCTGCTCTGTCTCCTGGACTCTCCTGAATATGGTGGTACCCCGGCCACTTTTCTGATGTAAATCAGACCTGGCCCTTGACCTCTGGACTCATTTGGAAATGATGGCAGCCAGAGTAAGAAGACTTGCTTGTCTAACCGCAGTCCTCCCCACTGGATCTTCATGTCTCGTTAGCGGCTCCTGTGTCTTGACCGGTGCAGGTGTCCGTTTCAGATGTCGGATCAACATTGTTGGAGTGGTTTGTACTAAACTCTGGTTTCTGCCGAAGAAATTTTTTTTTTTTTTTCTTCTTTCCAGCCCCGGTGAGAGGGGGCTTAAAGAGGGGGGTACTGTCACGTCTGCCATGTCTGTTTGTCTCAAGAACTCCTGGAGCGATGTGCATGCGCATGTTTTGTCTGCTGTCCTGCATGTTCGCTAGAGCTGTGTGCAGACTCGCCTCATGTCTGAGCTGCAGGATCCCTGCGTTTCTGCTCTGCCTTCTGTGATCTTCTCGTCATGTCTGGAGTCCTTGATCATGTGATGTTTCTTAAGATCCTGCACTGTCTGGTTCTGCAATCATCTCGTCATGTCTAGAATCCCGGATCATGTGTTCTTCCTAGGATCCTGCACTGGTTGGTTCGGTGATCATCTCGTCATGTCTGAAACCCTGATCATGTGACGTTTCCTAAGATCCTGCACTGTCTGGTTCTGCTATCATCTCGTCATGTCTAGAATCCCGGAAGTTCTCCCCTGGTCCTGACCTGGAGGAGGAGGTGCTATGCCCTATATCAGGCTGCCTCTTCCTATGCTCAGGGCCTGATTATTGTGTTGCTTCCCTGCAAGGCTCTGGGTCTGTGGGGGTTGCTCCCTCTATTCTGTGCCCTTGCACTTTGCTCTGTAGTGCGTCTCTGCACACGCTCCGTGCTCGTATTCCGCCTCTTGTCTTGTGTTGTCTCTCGTGCCATGTTTGTCTTTGCCTTGCTTTGCCTTGTAGTCCTTCTGCTGTTCTTTGTCTTAGTCTGTTTTGCTATGTCTCGCCTTAGCTATGCTTTGACTTGTAGTCCTTCCTTTGTTCTCTGCCTCGCCTGTTTTGCCATGTCTTGCTTTTGCTATGCTTTGACTTGTAGTCCTCCCTGTGTTCTCTGCCTTGCTATTCCTTGCTTTGTGTTCCTCCCTATGGTCTCAGTCTTTGCTTGCTCTGCCTCACTCTCTCCTATGGTGCTCTGTAGTGCTCCCTGGCACACGCACCATTTCTCCTCTCCTTAGTGCTCGTTTCTTTGTCTAGTCCCAAGGTCTTCCCTTGGCCCGGCTCTGGGCTTCTGCCTACGCTCCGCTGCTAGACTCTGTCCTCTCTCTGACCTGGCTCTGTTTCTGCCTGTATTCCTTGCCTTGTTTCCTGCCTTGTCCTTGCATTGAACCCCGGCGTGGGTTCCCCTTGGCCGTCTCCTGTGCCGTGGTAAGTGCCACGTGTTTGTGTACAGCCGTGTGTACTGGCCAGTGTGGCGTGCCCCCTGCGTGGCTCCTAGCACGCAGCCCTTCCTTGTACACTGGCGTGGCTACTAGCACGCACCCTGCCCTGAACCTGGCGTGGCTCCTAGCACGAAGGTTCCTTTGCCCCCTCCTGTGCCTTAGTCGTGCCTCGTGCTGGCGTTACAGCCGTGTGCATTGGCAAGTGAGGTGTGCGTCCCTGCGTAGCTCCTAGCACGCAGCCCTGCTCTGAACCCTGGCGTGTCTCTACACGCACCCTGTTTTGTGCCTTGGCGTGTCTCTACACGCACTCTGTCTTGTACCTTGGCGTGTCTCTACACGCACTCTGTCTTGTACCTTGGCGTGTCTCTACACGCACTCTGTCTTGTACCTTGGCGTGTCTCTACACGCACTCTGTCTTGTACCTTGTGCCTTGGCGTGTCTTTACACTCACTG